>NC_051059.1:23235213-23312713 GCF_904848185.1 Acanthopagrus latus | reverse complement strand
AGGGCAAATTACCCATTGAGAAAGCCATGACAACAAGTGTCAAACCACATTCATTCTGCGCTCTACATCTGATAATGAGATACAGCTCAACACTTCAGACTTCCCGGATGAATTGTAAATTCCGAGGTACGATAGACATTTATGTGAAATTTCACAGTGTTGCAAATATTGTCTCCATGGCATGTTTTTTACGTCATCTCTCAGCATAAGAAATATTGTGGGTGAGGTCGCTACAGGAGGGACTGTGATATATTTGGAGTATTATATTCCCATAGTGCCACAAGAAGACTATGGAGGGCATTTTCTGAATTTAATAATAAGCCAAGCCACATTACTCTCCGCAGTTTGTTTTAATCTACCACAGGGATCAGGTTGAGAGAGAAAACATTGTTTATCATCACTTTTCTCCTAAAATCAATATCTTGACAACAGGGATGAATTACATATTCTGCAGTAACAAAAGAGGGCAGCATCACTGCCTCATATTTTTCCCAAATCGCACCATGGCCACAAAATCGTCCTCATTTCTCAAAGGCAGCCAGAATAACAAAGAAGTAAAAGACGAGTGTCTTCTGGATATAATGATACTAGAATGCCTGCAAGAGTCGGTAAAATCCACAATGCTGAATTTCTGTCATGACTCCCAAAGCAATTACCAGTGTTTTCCCTTCACTTTGCTTCTCAGGGCTACTGTCTAAATAAAGAAATGATGCTTGAGAGAGGCAAACAGCACCTTGAGAGGTAAACAGTGTAGCTCTTAAATATTGTATGACATCTCGGCCTCGTTGCTACCGGTGTGAGCAAACCAATAGTATCAGTCAACCAAGTGGGCAGAAAGAGGGAGGAGAGACAAAGGTCGGAGGGGTTAACAGGGGGAGTAAGCTTGCCATCTTCTCCCTGATTTGTCTCATCCACAAGCATCTGTCGGATGCTTTGTGGTGCTGCCATCTTGGACTGCTCCTCTCACAGCTGATCCCTATTACTGGGGAGGACAGCAGCCTTATTACAGAGGCTGAGGAGCTGCTAAGTGAATATACGTGTGTGTATGTGTGTCTGTTTAATTGTGCATGAGTGAAGGAGGAAGGATGTCAGTGCAAGGGCCACGGGGAAAAGGGCAGCTGTGGGAGAGGAGGTACGAAGGAGGGAGGCAGAGAGACAAACACACTCATGTCCAATAAAGGCAAACAGCCGTTACATCCCTAAGTAGCATGCTTGGAGCTACTATAGCTGCTAAGAGGGGTACTTTCTGACAACTCTGGACCATTTTCTGGCCAATTACTTTAAATAAAGTGCAGCGGGTGAGCGGTCACAAGGGGAGAGAGGAGAGGACGGGAGGAGAGAGGATTGATGATGTGTTTTAATGCTAATACGTCCCAAACCGATACATCAGCAGTGTGATCAGTGCTCTTTTATTCACTTCCATGCACTTTCATTCGGGTTATTTCATCTGTGACCCTCTACTCCTCCTCCTTTCTTCTCACAGAAATGCCTCTGGGGCACTGGATACCCTCTCTCAATAAATATCAATCTCCTGCGACATGTAATAAAGTGTTATCATAGGTTCAGAACAAAACCAATCCAAGCTTTAAAGGTGAATAATAACTGATATTCAACACAATGTAACAGGCTTATGAAGGATACATTTCTCATTGCAATGTGCTCTACTTCGATTGCTTTATAAATGTACAACATATTTCAACAACAGAGTCAATGTTGCCACTGGATGGCATAAATGCTGAAATGAAAGCTGTAAAGTTTTTATTGTCGGTGGAGTTGAATTTACTCATCCAATAATGTGGAAGAGAAAAGCGCAATTCTGACAATTGTGTTCCGGAGAAAAGTAAAATATTTAGTCTCTGGAGGATGATATTAAGTGTATGTTGCCATAGCGAGGAGGCAGACTGTTTCAAGTCTTTCCTTCGATCAGAAGTAATTCTTGCACTCCACTCTGATGTGTCAGTATGGTGGCGCTGTCTTTTCAACTCGATACAATAAAGTCATTGTGTGCTTGTGAAGAAAATTGACTATAATTACGGGGGACAAGTGCCACAGAGATATGGGGGTGAGCAATCCACACACAAAGCCCTGGCATTTTAATAGAAATTTAGCAGTTCAGTCGTGGGTTAATTGTGACAGGTAGAGTGAGGAGGATGTTCTTCATGCAGGGCTCTTTGTTTGGGAGACCATCAGTTCTTTAATCAGTCAGTCTTTGTCGCTCAAAAACTATCCATAAAAGTTTATTTAAAAACAGTAGTCATTTCACTGTCTTGCAAAAAACATAATACAAACGTTTTCGTCTGCTGCCTCCATTTAATCAGACATAACAGAGAGAGAGACAGACAGAGATAGAAGAGGGAGGATTTAAAGTTGTTTATTTTCCTTTTCCTTATAATTTGCTGTTGAGAAAATGATGCCGTATCGAGCTGAAACAATGAGTCAACAAATCAATTAGTCATCAGCTAAAAAGAGGAAGGTATACAAGACTATGTTATTAATCAAAAATGCCAACTAGGATGACAGGTCACTGACAGAGGATCAGAATTAAAATGATAATTATTATCATTTTTATCAATCAATAAATAATTATCATAATATTCTTGATTCACTTATTGCAAACATTGGGAATCCATGGTCTCAGACAGTGCACTCCTCATTTAATGAGTGCTTGTGTTCATGCTGATATTTAGTTTTGTTCCAAAGTTGTTTGCAAGACTGTTGGAGCAGCTGAGAACTGCAGTCTTTCTGATTTCTTGGAAATAGCTGTAATTAGTTAATAATATGAATACAAAGCAAAGGTAAAAACTGAAAATTGTTCACACTGTATGACAGCTTGCATTAAAATGTACAGATATTGTAGGGAGACTGCGATTACACCACAGCAATGGCGTCCTGACTCTCCAGATGCGTGTATAAGGATTCATTTATCTTTTTATGAACAAACCAATTACGTAAACACATAATCATACTACCTAACACTACAATACAAAATACTATTAACACCTTGTCCTATAACCTGCAGCACCTTATCAGCTGTTCCTTATCCCTTCGAAGGTGGAATTACCACCTCAGACAAAGGCGTGTCGTATATGAGGGTGAGCTGCATATTGTATACTGTAATGCCCAAAGGCCCAGCCAAGCTCTTTCTGATAAAAGGGATGTTTCATTTTGCATGTGCAATTGCGAATGTCAATCGATTAACAATAATGAGCTGGAAAAACCTGGGTAAGCGCCATTATCAGACTGTGCAAAAAACAATGCTGAAATTGCAGAAAGATTAATAGGATTTTTTGCTGACGGGGAACAGAGTTGTAATAGCAAAAAGCTGCGGACCGTGAATAAAATAAACGGAAAATGTCATCACACTAGAGTAAGTAAAAATTAAAAGTCATCTGTTGTGACAAGGGAAACGTTGATTTGCTGATACAAGAGTGGTGGGTGGTAAAACAGTTCTCATTCCTTTGGGAAAAACAGAGAACGAGAGGCAGAGAGAAAGAGAGTACGCAAGTTAAGAGGCTTGGTGGAGAACCGACAACAGGATGGAGTCGGCAGGCAGGTTTTGGTTGAAAGGTCAGATGAGCATATGGAGTGGCGTGGAGGAGGAGGACCAAATGACTCAGAGGGCAACGGCAGACTATACATCAAAAACACTGCAAATGGAAAAACAAAGCCAAACACGGGGAGTAAATTACAAATTGGAAATAGAGGCTCTGTTCTGACACATCTAAAATTTATGGATCAGGGAAACATGAAGTAGGTGACTCACAATCACACTACTTATTTCATGGGAATACAGTGTAAATGGCCTCATAAGCTCTATACACACAGTTCATATTTCATCTGGACACACATACACAGACACACACACACACAAATGCACACACACAACAAATTATACTTTGAAATATACTCTGAGGATAACACAAATGAGGTCATTAACTCTCTGGAGAACACTTCCTGTTACAGAAACCAGTGACTCGGAAAAGTCAATATTTGAGCAGGTGCTAAACCATGGCAGGTTTTGATGTGCATAGTAATAAGTAAATAAATAAGCGTGTGGATACAATATGAGGAAGCCTTTTTTTAAGGATACGACAATTACTGTGTCAGAATATGTTAATTTTGACCTCTACTAAAGCAAAAAAACAAAATGAAGTATATTGTATATTTTACTAAACTACAAATAGACTTGTCCTCTTTAATATATTCATTTCCTGCCAAAAACATGTCATAACTCTCCCACCTGTGCTGCACACAATGAAAGATGAAGAGCATGTGGAAGGTGAGCCGAAAAAATACATCACACACACCACAACAAAAAAGAAGAAATGGGAAGAAGAAAGCATGCTTTGTTCTAAAATACCCTTTTTTGGGGGGAAGGACCAGAGAGACCAGAAAAAGAACCAGCTTCTCTTATTCCCACTGGTCTCTGCACATCATTTTTAATTAAACAACAAACAACTACACACAAGAATAAAATTAAAAATACTGACCATTTCTAATTACGGTAAACCATTATTTAATTTATAACTTTTCCCTCTTTAGTGTAGATTACTTAAGGAAAGTAAGATTTGAGTCGATGAAAATGTATTTACTTTACTCTTACATCAAAGAGATCATTTTTAGGAGGAAAATTAAATGAGGAAATTAGGAAAACTAAGCTAAAACAGTTTCTAGGTTATATGACAAGAAGATATATAGAGGCATATGTTCCATTCCCAGTCAGCTGAATTAAACTACTTTTAATTAGCCCATAACACAGAGTTTCATTTCTTTTTATGCCACATAGCACCAGATTATAAATGTAAACTAACCCAGGGAGGCATGAAGCACCTAATTAGTAGGTGTCTCAAGTAGACATACTGGTACATAATAAGTCGCTATGATGCATTTTGCAACACACAGTGAGACACAATATACACACACAAACACAGATTTGGAGGCAGCGTTGTCACCGCAACACATAGTTACACTTACATCTTTCAAAAGATTTACAAATGCAACAGTAGTGGAGACTAGTTGAGGAAGGAGAGGGGACAGGGAGCAGACGAGTCAGAGTACAAAAGAGGAGACATGAAGGGCGATGGCAGAGGTGAGAACATGCTGTCTGTAGTGAGGTGAGGCTCAAGACTGGCAGCCTTACAAAGGATGAAGAAGATGAAAATATGAAAGTGATCCAAGAGGAGAAACAGGGATATTTGCTCCGACACACACAAACCCAAACCCTCATATCTAATGTGCTGCTGCCAGGCGGGGAGAAGCAAAGAGAGACAAAGTCAATGACACCGACAGAGACAGGTGGGGTGGTAGAGGCAGAAAGTCCTCGAGGTACGAACAGGAAGATAGACGGAGAGAAACAGATAACTCATCTGACTGATGACTCATGAAAATTAAAAACCTTTCTTCTTGAAGACCTGCTTTCATTTTCCCTCCCTGCTGTGATTCCTTTCTTCCTCAGCAGCAATTTTAGCTTCAGGTACATCAGGTGCATGAGTGTGTGCATGCATCCAAACATGACTGAAGGTGTGAGCAAAGCCACACAAACTCATCTTTCCTGTCTGTTTTTCACACACACACAGATACACACAGTGATGTTCTGTCTCCTCTCGAAATATTCCTTTGTTGTCTTAAAAATGATTTGTTTTTCAGTCACACACTGCGTCGCCTTGTAGGCAAAGTATTAGAAAACTGAAAAGAAATCCCTTTGGCATCACTTGCAGTTGCACCTATGATGTTGCACACTATGTAGTTTCACTTTGTAGCCTACCTCTCCAACACTCACACAAACCTGTGGTTGTAAAACATCTCCAGAATCATATCTCATGGTGGAAAATACATGGCTCTTTCATGGTTGCTACTGGGGGGAATCAAAAGCAATAGAAAAATCAAATATAAAGCCATTTCAAAGCGTACAGCCTGGCCCACACAGGACAACTTGAAAGGGAGATGAAGGAGATGACTCAATCAATGTGTGAGTGGGTGCGCTTGCATGTGTGTATTTGTGCGTGTTTCTTATTTGGTTGAACATGAGCACACACTGCACTGTTAACACATTTTATTAGGTGTACAAATACACAGCAGGCTAATAAGTTTGTATTGGAATTATAATTAAAACAGTGCGCAGTGGTGCATGTCTTCATAACTTCAGGCTTTATCATGACTCACAACAGACCGCCGTCTATTGTTTATTAAAGGATTGCTGGGCCTGTGTACATAAAGACAATAGAAAACATTTCAGTGACACCAGCTCATGGGACACAGTAGAAGCACTGTGCCTTAGTTCAGTCTGTGTTCACACTGCTTTATTCAGCCAAACCCTGATGGAGGACCAGCAATTTTCCAAATCAGTAGTTTTGCATGCTTTGACTTAACAAGACTAAAAGCACAAACAAATATCTCACCTGAAGACAAAATGTTCGGCTCTATTATAGTCCAGAGGCACTCATCCTCCTTCTTATTTGCCCTGAGATGTGCTCTTGCTGCCAACACAAGGCAATCTTTTTGTGTTTTAGTTGTAATGTCAGCGAGAGCAAACAAGTCAATGTAAAAGCAGAATCAATGGGCCTCGTTTATATATATATATATATATATATATATTATATATATATACATAAAATTGTGGAATTAATGAAATTATACTGATTCAGAAAAACTGAGTTACAGTCTCATTCTCTGCTTATCAAATGCTGACACTCCTCCTACTCCTGCCATAGTTACATGGCCATTTCTGTGGGAAGTGTCGGTCGACGGGCGCCGTACGGTGGCTATCCACTGCTCCTCAGGAATTGGGTTGAATATAGAGAATGAAGTTTCACTGCACTGTATTTAGTATGCTTGTATGTGACCAACAAAGGCTCTTCTTTTTCTTCCATTCACGCATAGAGAATTCTGGTCCTCTGCACCAGTGTTCACCAGAATATGAATGCTCAAGGGAGATTCTGTTGTCTGTTTATTTTTATTTTTTTTGTTATAAAAGATGTTTTATTTATTTGTACCTATTTGTACCACCAGATATGTGACCAGGGACAATGTAGTGCTATGTGTGCAATTTTGGAGGGACTGTGCTGGGGAGAAGGATTTGCAAGAGGGGTTTGTATGGAGGGGGAGTTTAAAAATGATATTTTCTATGCATACTGTGTATGATGTAATTAATGTTTGATTAACAATAAAAAAAAATGTGTCATGTACTATTACAAATGAGCTTCGACTGTGTGCAGGACAAGCAGTTTTAAACACCATTAGAAAAGTGGCTGCCTGAAGACGCTCGACTCAGTTTGAGTCCTTAGTTGAAATGCAACAGAGACCCGTTGGAGCTGCGGGGCAAACGGATTGTGACTCAGCTGCACCAAGTTGATATGAGGGTTTCTCCCCTGAGCCTTAACATTACACTGAGTTAATTCATGCTTCCCACTAATGACATGACATGTCCTTAAGTAGGACTGACTAAAGCTTGAGACAAACCTGAACTTGAGTACATACACTAGACAACACACTGGTCAGTAACCACTTATGTTCTGGCTGTAAAGACCCAACAAATCCTGCAAGAATGTCATTGTTTCACCAAATATTACTAGATTTGATGACTCATACCCAAACGTTTGATTAAAAGTTGGTATCCATTGAATTGAGTTTCATTCCAGTGTTACCCACACAAACCCTGTATTCCATCACACATACTACCATTCTATTAAGTG
The DNA here is from genome assembly GCF_904848185.1 of Acanthopagrus latus. Classification (NCBI taxonomy): domain Eukaryota; kingdom Metazoa; phylum Chordata; class Actinopteri; order Spariformes; family Sparidae; genus Acanthopagrus; species Acanthopagrus latus. The sequence continues at coordinate 23,305,022 of NC_051059.1, read as the reverse complement.
TGCCAGAAGAAGTATTGCAGCATGCAAGCCAGCACTCTTGTCTGGCTATTCCGACACACATTCCTCCGTGCAACCAAAGATACATCACAGTGTGTTTCACAAGTATAAACAAAGTCAAGAGAACAAACATTTGACAGCTCAGAATGACAGACACCATCAATGACAGATGAAAACATATTCGAGTGTTAAGTGCCTTTTATTTATACTCCAAATTTCGTGCTAAGGCTTCAATCAATATAGGAGCAGAAGTGTAAAAGTTCAAGGCCCACTGTCATAACCAATTTCCCAACTGTATGCATACCGCAGGCAACAGTATGTACTTTGCAAGGGCACCTGCATTGTGTATGCATTTTCTAACGCACCCATAGACTGTGCTTGTGCTGGCCGACCAGGTATATTAACTGTCACTAAGACTTCTTTCAGCACTTTTTCCTTCATTCTTTCAGCTATCTGAGAGAACAACTTCAACCGCTGACTAGTGGACAACCTGCCCTTGCTCTACCCCTCTCATCTACTGACATTCTCACACGCTCTGCAGAGAAACACACAGCAACAAAAGGGAGAGCAATGTTCTCTAATAACACATCCCTCCTATAAATGCAATGTTTGTGATGCGACCTCTCCTATTTAACGTTGGCCTTGTACGCCGTTGTTTCATAAAAGCTTGTAAGTGCACCTGGTTGTTGCAAAGTCATTCAGCACCCTATTGGTTTTCATAGTTTCCAAAAGGCTGCATAATTTATGACAAGCTTCCTATTATGAAAAGGGAATCAGGGGCTGAAAAATCCAGAACATGAGGTGAAGCAACTTATAAAACATACTGCAGACAAGAGAGAGCAAAGGCAAGCCAGTGTGTGTGCATTAAAGTGGACGACAATCAAAACTACACTATGTAGGCAAACTTTTAAAGTGATTCAGAAAAAGAAGTTCATTTTCGAGCCTCACTGTCATGTTGTGAAATACCACCCTTCCCTCCTACAAGTGAATGGCCATTTTGCAGGAAACAATGCACACTGGGTTTCTCTAATGTTTAATACATTTGTGTCCCTAAAGTACACAAAGCGAAATGAAATAAAAATGTAAAAGGAATATGATGAAATAATTATAGAGAATCATCAGGCACATTACATAAGGTTGAAAAAAAAATTGTGTTCTTTCTTTTTTCCTCTTTTTTGCTCGTTCCTTTCCCAAATTACTTTCTCTGTCTCCTCTAGAGCACCACGGCAGCCATTCACTGACAATCAGCCACCTGGTGAAGCTTGAAGGGGAAAATATGTGCGTGTCTTTATTAACAGATAAAAAGTGTTTACTCAGATAGTTTCAAGGAGTGACCGGGTGTGCAAGTGTGTGTGTCGCGTCATTAGTGACAGAATGGGGGAAAGAGAATGCGGAGGGTGTCTCTCAGAAGTCAGGACTGCATGCAATGTTTATCCACCACATATTGAGCAGCACTAACCAGAAAGCCCCACCGGGGCCATTGGACCAGCTGGTGTAATACTGGCATATACACACAGCCCTAAACACAAACACCTCTCTCTGTGTCTGTCACATACACACACACAACAAACACAACCATTCTCTGATAACCACACATACATCATCCTATGGCAGCCCTTCCATTCTCGCTCCTCTCCTCCACCTTACGCCTCATCAGACATATTATAATTAGCCGTGCTGAGTAATTAACATCCAAATTAGGACATTAATTTACATATCTGCCCTCATTTGCATATACTTCCAGCAGCACACAAACCTGACGATCCTCTGCACACTTATAAATGCCAGTGCAAAGCACAAGGGTACTCCGTCTTCTTCAACACAACTGCCTGCCATCGCAACTCATGCGCACATCTTTTAACACAAAGCAAACATGTATTTTTTCTACTTTGTGAAGCATTTAAAAAACAAAACTGCAAATAGCAAACAGAAGAGAAGTTGGAGGGAGGCTGAGAAAAGGTACAACAGGAGTAAAAGACAGAAAAAGTCCGGACAGGCTAGGAAAGGGAGAGAATATAGATGGGACTGTGGAGGGGTTCGGTAATAGAGGTACCCACGATAGAGTGAGAATGTGACACTCTCCAGATGAGAAAAGGCAAAGTAAGACAGAAAGAAGACTGCGTCACCATTTATACATCTCACTTAAGCCCATAAAACTTTGAAATTGAATCCATGGCTGTGGAGAAAGAGAAAGAGAGAGAGTGGGAAAATCAGCTTTGGAAATCAGGACTAAGACTGCTCAAGCTTGGAAAGAGAAGTGTGGAGGAGAATGACGAAACAGTCCTCTCTCTCTGTGACATTTGCCCTCTGAATGGCATCAGCTCAACGGAGCAAAGCAACCAAACAGTGATGTGAAGTCAAAGGGGGAGAGAGAGAGAGAGAGAGAGAGAGAGAGAGAGAGAGAGAGAGAGAGAGAGAGAGAGAGAGAGAGAGAGAGAGAGAGAGAGAGAGAGAGAGAGAGAGGAAAAGCAAAAGTGAAAAAGGAAATGAATGACAGTAAAGAGGAAAAGAGCGACAGGATGGGCCGAAGAGTTCCCGTCAGACATTGTTTCACCAGTCATTGCACAGAACAGGAGAACCTGAGTTATGCTTCTGCGTTCCACATCGCTTTCACGATTTATGTTCCGGGGAGGATAATGCAGCTAGACGGCTCTGTTGAAAAGACACCCATAAATCTGATCTTGTTTTCGATTTTTTTTTTTTTTCCCTCCCTTTCTTTCTCTTTCAGCGCCCCTCTAATCCTCTCAGTCTGTGTTCTCTGGCATTCATCTGCTCCGGTCTATTTCCTGACTTCTTATGTAAAGGTATTCAGCAGCAGGCCTTTGTCTCATGTTTACTGTATTCTGCTGAGCTTGTAAATACCAAATCTACACTCACACACACAAAAACTCACTCCCGGTGTCCCTCTTACACCCCAAGCAGATATCCAGGCAGGCGGGCGGCACACAGAGGCCATGATCTCTTCCTTTTAAAATGGAAATGGCTGTCCTTAAATACCATGCATTATTCTGAGAGATTAACTCGCTTTCATTACCGAGTCAATACAAATTCAGCAATTTCTTAAAACGTGTGCATTGCATAGGGAACAATAACCGTGGATACAGTACGTGTAGCATATAGTAATCAAGGTGTTTACACATCGCATTTACCTTTCAGTGAGACAATTAACTGAGTCATTAAGGTCTCTAAAGAAAACAGGCTCCTCTGTAAAGATAGTCTGAACCTAGTTAGCCCTCCCTATGGCTCACAGCCATATGGAGGTCTTTTATAAACAGGGAAAAAAACTGATAATGTTTGGTTGAGCGCAGACAGCCAGTCAGCCCTGCGCTCCCACTCCAGAGACCCAATTAACACCACTGTAAACCGCCGCTGCCCTTCATAGGCAACACCAGTCAACGCTGGGTGTGTGTGTGTGTGTGTGTGTGTGTGTGTGAGAAAGAGAGAGAGAGAGAGAGAGAGCGAGAGAGAGAGAAGGAGAGACTATCACAGGGTGAGTGTGTGATTGAATACAACGCCCTGACCAAGGCTGCCCTCCTCGAGCACAAAACGATTATTGTAGACAGAAATCATCTTCAGTTCACTGGCCAACCACTCAATGAGGACCGGCAACACGACCGCTGATATCCTCCGTAAATATTATGTTTATGGTGTTAATCATTTCAAAAGCAACTGAGGCATGTAAGGTTGCCTCTGAGACATAATAGTCTGCGGGGAAGATCTTTAAATGTGACATAAATACTTATATGAATACCTATATTGAGTAAGTGAAATGGTGGTGAGTTGTGGGTATCATTAGAGCTGAAACGATCGGTCAGTTAAGTTGATCAGTTGATTGACAGCATGTCTGATAATCAATTACTTAAGCGTTTATGTCGTTTTTTTCAAGCTTAAATTAACAGCCATTTTCATAGTTTAAGTCTCTGCTTGTTATGACCTGCTGCTTTTTCATTATCTTATGTAATACATAGCCTAAATTAAAAATGTTTATGGGTTTTCTAAATAATATCTGATAAAACATCAGTTGAGTAATCTATCAGGTTAAAAATACCAACCATTTTCTAGTTTAACTTTCTTGTTTGTGAGAACCTGCTTTTAATACAGACCTTAAATCTAATATTTTGGGGGGGGTTCTTAATGTTAGTTAGCCTAATAGACAAAGTACTTGATCAATACTTCATGGCTTGAGTCATTAATCGAGCTTAAAATACCAACCATACCCTGGTTCAAGTTTCTTGCCTGTGAGGATCTTATACTTTTCATTTTATGTAATACAGAGATTCAATTTAGTAGCTTACTGTAAGGTTTCTAAATGTTAGCCTACAAATTCATGGGTGTTTTCCCACTAGTACATGTTATTTTGAAGCTTATAGCAAACAATTACTTAATAGTGGTTCTGATTTCTATAATGGCGGTTATTCATGAATCTTCTTTTTTTAATTTTCTATATCCCATCAAGAAACTGAAGCACCAAACTAAACACCTGTCTTGCTAACTTCCCTCTCTGCCAGTAGGTAACTTTGACTGACAACTGAGTCATATTTCCTCCGAAAAAAACCACAAACAACTAGCTACTGAAGATTTAGCACAACTTCACTTGAGACAGTCCAAAAAATGAAGAAAACAACAACAACAACAACAACAACAACAACAACAAAACACCTTAATGGCGACGAAGTTGTTCAACGGTTGTCGCTCCCGTCGCCAACTTGCGCAACTCAAACGCGAAAAAACCGGTGAAACATTTCGAAGCCAAGTTAATTTCTCTTCCACAATTTTCTTTTTCGTGTTCCTACCTTTGCCGCCAAGAGCGCAGGAGTGGTGGCCCCAGACGAGCCAGAACAGCAGAACCGGGAGCCCGAGTGTCTGCATGGTTGTCGAGCCGTGTAGCTGATGTCTGCCCGTCCGATCCTCTTCTCTCGAATCCTGGAGCAGCTCCCGAGCGCGAGGATGTTTTCAACTGGCCGGGCGCGCGAGGGTTGGTCGTTGGGTCGAGAGACATTCACTGAGTACTGTAAGTAAGGAGAGCGAGAGAGAGAGAGGCTGACGTTTAATAGCATCAATAAAACAATTTTTCCGGTTAATAATTTTCAAAATAAAACATAACCGACCGTTCATGTTGAATTATGTCAAAAATAGGGGGTTAAAACGAGATCAAAATGATACAGAGTGAAAAAACGTATTCTTAAAGGCGCGATTTCACACACAATTAATGACAGGTGCTCTGAAATATTTTTCTTTCGAGTATAACATTTTTTTTAGACTTTTATGTTGAAGAGTAAAACCGTCCTTTTCGGGTTAAACCTAGCTGGCTTGACGAAAACTCTCAGTAAGAGAGAATGAGGGGAAGAGATGTGGAGAAAGGATGTGCTTGAGTGAGATGAGAGTGAATGTGCTGCTAGTTTGGTGTTAAGAGGGGAAAGTGATTGATATTGACACCCCTCCCCGGGAAAGGCCTGCCAGTTAGCTGCCAATGATTGCAGGAATACAGCTGCAGTTATTAAATCAATTCAATAAACCCCAAGCTATGGTGAGGCAAAGCATCACGCAGACATTCTCGAAAGAATGAAACACACATTTTTAATCATACTGTGATTCTCGTGTTATTCTATGCATTAAAGTTCTGCAAGCTTTCCGGGTTGTGACCCGATGAAACAAAGCAATTTCCTGCCCAACTGTCTATTAATTGGAACCTGTTGGACCAAAAACTATTTTTTTTCCTGCTTTGCATGAATCATTTAAGAGCCCCAAAGAGGGGGAATTATCTAGTATTCATAAAAAGACAAGCAAGGATAAGCAAGAAATCTATAGAACTAACATTTGCATGATAATACATGCAGAGACGAGTTCAGATTAGATATTAGATTAGGGGGTACACATTTTGATATTCAGATTAGTCAGCAGCCACGGTGCATCCTTGAGTCAGTTTATTAGCTGTCACCCTGCATTAATTGCCAGGGTTAGTTGGGAAATGCAGAAAGATATCACTTTAATTGAGGAGTCACATCGACTGCAGGTTTGGTTTTTTTCCATTTTCTTACAGCATCACTCCTTTCATAATCGAATGAAGCAGCTGCTGCATGATGTTCTTCCAGCTGTATCCTCCTAACAAGTGCCCAAACAGCACAGCTATACTCCCCCTCACAGATTTGAGTCTTTCAGTTTTCACCCTGTGGCAGATTCACTGGTTCTCTCTAACGGCCGTATGTTCCTCAATTATTCCCCCATGTTTCGTCTTCTGGTGGGTGTGGGAGTGCGATCTGGGGATTAGAGAGAGAGAGAGGGAGGGAGGGCAGACCTCAAGTGAGTTAAGAGGATAACAAAGATAGAACAGACACACACAGAGACACACGGGCATGTAGGACCACATTTACATGCACACATAGTCACTTACACAAACAGATTCTCCCAGTTGGCTGTTTCCATGGGTAGTGGCAGCTAAGTTACAGCAGAGCAGTGATGCAGGAAAGATGGTGCAATGAGCAGATTGTCCTTCTAATTGTGATCAGAACCGCAAGCACAGGAATCATTCAGGACAGGTGACAAAGGGAGTAAATCACACTTGCATCACTGAAGAAATTATGGCGTTGGCAAATGCACATTTTACTCTCAACACTTGCAGGCCGGTTATCTTTTTGACTTTCTACTTTTTATAGGTTCTCTTGCAAGCCCAAACAGTTTATGACTCATTAATTATTCAGCAGTTTATGACTGCTAAATTATTCATCTTATTAACAAATAGACTCACATATTAAGATACTGAATGCTCACTGCCATAGGAACTTGAAGTTACCTTTAAAAACAAAAAAACACCCGAATGTTAACCCTAAGATCTTGATTAGTCTGATTGGTATACAAACAAACTACTGAACCAGTGACACTGTCAGAGCACACTAGGCCTGCATGGCCAATCAGAAAGTGTTCCTCCAATCACAATAAATTAATCTGGGAGCTGCCTTTCTGTCTATCTGCAATAATTCTAGTGTGGCAACACAGATGTCTGGCTCAGACAAACTTTATCTGGTATGAAGGCATTTGAGGATTTAATGGATACAGTCCAAGCTATCAAATGAAAAGCACCCTTTAGCCTGGACACGTTGCACTAATGAACCTAAACTCAAAACATAAAAGGCCTCTGTATCCTATGAAATTGGCCACTTGTTCATCCATGCACATTCAGTTTGTATGCATGTGCTATTTTTGTACCCATAACTGTCTTCACTTGGCACTGAGCAGGCTTACTCAGTTTTCCAGTGGCCTGTGAAATGCCATGGCGCTTACTGAACCTTCATATTATTCTTGTCCCTCTGCGACAAAGCAGAGTTATCGGAAAAACCATTTGCTGTACAGCCATTTTGTAATCAGTGGCAGCTTGCACTACAGACAGTCAATTAGTGTTCGACAAAGCTTCTCCTTTTCATCTGACAAGCCGCGAACAACAAAGGAAGGAAAGGTTATGAGGAACACGTAGGTGTTTGATGCTGCAACGCTGTAAAGGTCAGCTAAAGAGTGTAGTAGGTTTGGGACGCCCAAGCAGCTCAGTCGGCAGAGCGCATGTCCCATGTACAGAGGGTCTGTCCTCGCTGCAGCAGCCCAGGGATCACGCCCAACATGTGAACCCTTGCTGCTTATCATCTCCTCTCTCTCTCATCCCATTTCCTGTCAGCTCTACCTATGAATAAGGACATAAAATACTTTGAAGATGGAGGTGATTTTAGTAGGTTTCTTCTGGGAAGATGTCCTCAGTCGCACAGACTGCAGGAGAGGAATTATCGTCAGCAGTCTGAGGTCTCAAACAAGAAGGTCTGGATATTATAATAATGTTGGCCATATTTCTGGTGAATAATAATAATAATAATAATAATAAAACTTTGTTAACTGTGTGTGCAGTGTGTTTCAGCACCATGGAGAGCTCTGTCACTGTGCTCACACTCCTCTCCACCAGGGGTCGTAGTTGAGTCGGCGTTTCTCTGCGGAACCATCGAGCGCCGTAGCTCCTCGGGACGGGGGGAGCGGAAAGAGTGTGACACCGTTACCAAACAGCAACAATGCGCGAATAAGGTAACAGAAATATGTGTCATTGCCGCTCTTTAAATGTGTACTTTGCTGTACGATCATTTGAATGTGCCAGTGTTTATATTCATTCATACTTTCGCTCTAATGTGGGTGTGTCGCTCACTGTGTAGCTAGTTTTAACCGTTAGGCTAATTAACGTTAGCCGCTAGTTCAATGTCAACACCGACTGACGGTTTGTTTGTAGTCCTCCGACTTAAATCACATCGTAACAACCATGTATATAAAAGTCACAGCAGGTCATAGTTTACGTGTTTATTACGGCAAACGTGTGAACTCGTAACATTAGCTCTAACGAGAATGGCGACAGTCTCTGATGTGCTGAAGATAGCCTGCACCTGTCAGCAGTGAACTACATCCACTTCCCTACACAGGAAGTTACTTTGGATTTAAAGTCAATGTCAGGGAACATCTGACAGTTTGTTCACTGTCTGCTCTATTTGAAGACGTTTGCATGAAGTAGAAGAGCACTGACCTTCATTCATAATACCTCAGAAATCACTGAACTAGTCCTTCAGTAAATACCTAAAGATAAAAACCTCATTTGAATAGTATTTTTAATGCAAGTAGCTCTAATTTGAACCAAAGAGCAACAAAAACAATAATATGACATAAGGACAAAGACAGGAAACTAAAAGCAGTTGTAGAGGGTCTTTAAAATCATGGGTGAAGGCAAAACAGCCATGCAAATCCATCCATAAATAAATATTGCAAGGGAACATACACTTTTGTGGTAACATGACTGGTCTTTATTACATGAACAAAGTAGTTTGTGACGTTCAGACAGGAAGTCGACATTAATGATGTGATATAATTCATGATTAATATGCAAATTAAATTATACATCACAATTTTTGTTGTCATTGGATAAACTAGTAAAATCATGATAATGGTCTCCACCAAACCAAGTTGTTTTATTTCATCTGGAGAACAAGCTGCGTAGGCCAGCGCGTCTCTGCAGCAATACAGAATTTAGTAGTTAGAAGTTAAAAGAAGTTAAAGCGAGACGGCGAATACAAGAGAGCACAAATACATAGACACTTGTATACATACACATATACGTGCATATATGTATACATATACATCGGTTATTGAATTATGTAACAGAAGTGAAGTACGGTACCTGGCTGGGTACCTGTCAGATGTGATGGCCGAAATAAACCATCTTTCAAAATAGTGTGTTGAGTAATGCTGCTGTTAACTTCACTTTGGGCTCTCTACACAAACACGTACGCATTAAGACAAAGTGCGACTTCATTTGTTCCCCTCCTCCAGTGTCTGTCTCCGGCAGAATGCCACCACATATATTTTTGCCGGTGCTCCTAACTGCTTTGTGCGTCCCAGTGAGGAATGGCTTTGTTGTGGGTTTCCTCTCAGTGGGGTCACCTATGCGAGCGCTGTACTCATTCATTGTTAGGCTGTTTGATATGACAAACTCCCAACAAATGACAAATTGGTTGTTAAAGTAAATGCGGATTTTTCTGCACTGTAGCCTGTATAATGTTCGAGAAGAGGACTCCCTGTACTTGCTTGCTTCCGTCAGTCTTCTCTCATTTGCATTCCAATTCTCACAATGTTAATAACTCCCTCCTCTGATTTCCTCCTAGCTTCTTTGAAAGTGGTTTGAAGTGGCTGTCCAAGATGGCCACCCGCCGTGTGCCACTTGTCTTGCTCGCCTGCGGCTCTTTTAATCCCATCACCAACCAGCACATGAGGCTGTTTGAGCTGGCCAGAGACCACATGCACAGGACAGGTGAGATCTCGACCTCACAGACACTGTGTCTGCTAATCGTTTGTGTGTTTTATTTGACTTAACAGTTAACCCCTCAGGGTCAAAGCAGCTGCTGTAAAAGCTCCTCGATAATGGCTGCCAATTATTTTTATTAACAGTTAATCAAATGTGTATGTGTTCAGCGAGAGAGGGGTTGCTTACAGTGATTAACCTGTAGAGAATTATGACCCAGCTCTGCAGGCTTCTTAAACTCTAGCTCATACTTTTCTTTTACAGTCTAAAAAAAATTAATGGTGAGGTTTCCCGACTCTCATCCACCTCAGTTCCAGCTTTCCAGCAAACAAGCCCTGACAAACCTACTGCCTCTTGTTTATCTAGCTCCAAACAGACGACAGACACAGTTTGCTGGAGAAGAAGTTAGTTGAATCCAAGAGCTCACTGAAAAATGAATATTAGACTTACATATGTCAGGTTAACTCCAGTTAAATGCTATTGTTGCTTTGTGTTTCCCTCATGTGAAAACAGGCTCTTTGCTAACCCATTAGCTGCAAAAACTTAATGAAACAATAAAGGGTCCTAGCCTCCTAGTGGCCTAACATCGATTAATGCAGCTTGAAGGAAATGTTCACCCAAAGGTGGAAATTGAATCATTATCTGCTCACCCTAATGCTGATGGAAATTCAGGGTAAGTTTCCTGGAGCTTCATTGTAGAAGAGCTGCAGTAAATGGGGACTTGTTTAAAAAAGCAAGTTATTTAACATGATCATTTTATTGTCTTTGTTTCGGATGCTGCAGAGTCCAGAGTTGCGCTCCTTGTTTATGTCTTCTAAGCTCAGTCACCTTTGGTTGTGCTGTGTTACATGTGGTGTCAGCAGGCCCAGTCTTCTTACAACAAACCCAGGTCCATTCATTCGCAAAGCTGCTCTGCTAAAGACTGGTGTGGTCACATGGTCAGAACAACACGATTATACCTTAAGAGTTATACTGGGTCCATTCTCTCTAAGATGGTGTGTGAATCTATGCACAGTGCAGCATATAAGTGCACTGGAACATAAATAATGCTCTTACAGTTTCACTTTGACCCCGTACTCATAACACGTCAGGTGACTAATTGGAGGCCAATCAGGAAATCCCAGCTAGCTGAATGCAGAAGCTGTTCATCGAATGGTCTGTTTCCAACTCGGTTTTAAAACACTACAATTAAAATGATTTGAATCTGTATTCCTCAATCAAAATAAAAAGAACTGAACTTTTAGTCAAACTCATAGTTTAACTCTCTTCCTAAACCCCTTCAAATCAAATACACATAATACATCTAGCAGTGATGTGGTTTGATACGTGCGCCCTCGTCACCTTGTTTTTAAATGATCGGTTGTAGCATTTGTCCCCAAATTTGCAGTCTGACAAAGCAGTAATAACACTAACATCAGTATCTCTTAGAGATTACTACTGATTTATATTCCATGTCTGTATTGGCAGTCATGACCCAGAAAAACTGTATTAATCTTCTCTCCCTGCAGGCCAGTACCAGGTGGTGGGTGGCATCGTGTCTCCAGTGAGTGACGGCTACGGAAAGCAAGGCCTGGTGCTGGCTAAGCACCGAATAGCCATGGCAAAGCTGGCACTGCAGAGCTCCAACTGGGTCAGGGTTGATGAATGGGAGAGCCAGCAGCAGGACTGGACAGAGACTGTGGTCACCATGAGGTATAAAACATGTTCGCGTCAGAGTTTAAATGGCTGCGTGTGAGACAGTTGCCTCGGTCCAATTAGGAGAAACTGCAGGATGATATCAGCCGGTGGTCCTTCTGTGCTGCCTGTCACCTGTCGACACAGTACATCATTAATGACATCCACCGCTGCACAGGATATTTATAATACAGCAAGTAAATCCCCGTCCTTCCGTTGTAGAATTAAGGATGCTTCAGACACAAGATTTATCTCACAAAAATGTAATTCATGCAGAGTATTGAAGAGGCTGTGCCGCTTTGTGTGACCTGACATTGTGCAAGGACCTTTTTTGTGCAGCTGGTTAAAGTATTGGAGCCTAAATATCAGCGGGGAACAATCTTATAGCTCCATGTTGCTGTTGTTTCAAGAACATCATCATGACTTCACTGACATGATAAACTCGCCCTGTCATGTAAGATCTGAGCTAGAAAAATAAAAAGCTCTTTTGGGCTGTGCACTGACAAGTCCTAGTTGTACTTCAGCACCGGCAGAGTTCACAAGGATGTCCTCTCCTCTGACTGCCCTGCTGCATGCCAGCTTCTTCCACTGATTTAACAGAGTGTTGCCAGGTCCTTTGAGGCTAATTTACAGTTTCTGGTCAATTGGGAGCTGCCAGACTAGACTGGACCCATGTCAGGCCCGGGTGTTTCATGAGGGGGAAATCGGGGACACGGGCTGTTAAATTCACTGGACAAGTGGGAGCTGTGCAGTCGCAAAAGGCTGACAGACATGAATATGAGTAAAGAGAGGCAGGCAGAGGTGATGTGTATTAGAGATGTCTGAGTAATTGGCACACACCATATTGCAGAAGTTTACTGTGTTGAAACATGAAATTAAATTCTGCAGTTTGGCCCAAAGGGGATTAATCATCTGCCTCTCACACCTGCTGTATGTCATGTACGACATTTAGGCTTGCGTCAAAGACGTCTCTAACACTTTTCTTCACTGAACTTCTTCCAGTTTATTCACTCTCTCTGTCTCCCCTGCTCTCCATTTTCTCACAAATCCCCTCATGAGTTGACCCCCCCCCCTCTAAGCAGTGTTTGCGCAACAAGGGTGCTGATCAGGCATGAAGTGGCCTGTTGTCCGGAGCAGGCCACGTCACACGCCCTCGCGCACGCACACACACACACACACACACACACACACACACACACACACACACACACACACACATACACGCACATGTACCAGAGCACCTTTAAGAAGCTTTACTTGAACACAGTGAAGTTTTTCATTCATCTTTTTTACATGATCCTCAGTGACTCATGCATATTTCTCTCCTCACCCCACGTTGACAGGGATTTATTGGCATTAGGTTTAGAATAGAATAAAATAGAATGCCTTTATTGTCATTGCTCAGAGTACAACAGAATTTCAGTGCAAAGCGTGTTGCCTACGCCCAAACAAGACAGGTAACATATCACATGTGTACAACAACCTGTAACAACCTCACATGACATGACAGAAATGACCCCTCTGCCTGTCTTCCTCTCAGGTATCATTATGGCCGCATTCTGAAGGAGTATGAGCGGAGCACAGGAACTTACATCGGCTCCGATATCGACTCCAATGACTCCTCAAGTAAGGAAACTCTTTGTGTTGGGAACTTGGGATCAGCTCAGAAACTCTTGGACCTCTTTGGTCTTAATTCGTGGCATTGTGCTGCGGATTCTTCACCTTTTGGGATGGCAATTTCAGTTTCATCACCTTGGTGCCAATGTAACATAAATATTCATATGAATAAAAACATCTCAGCAACTATTTGATAAGTTGCCATGACATTTTCTACAGACATTCAAGCTCCCTAGAAGATTTATTTCTAGTGTATTTCATGATCCCTCTGTAGCAGGTTTTACTTTGTCCAAAACTAATGACATCAGCCTCAGCTGTATGCTGCGTGTAGTGCTAATTAGCAAACATTGGCATGCTATCACACTCCCTACTGAACATCTTCATCTTAGCATTATAAGGCAGCAGATGTTGTCAAAGTTGTGATGATCGTCACAATTTTAGGATCTACTTCTATGATGAAAAGCACGCCGTCTCTCTGCGTTACACCAGTAAAAAAACATCCAAGCTCAAAGTGTGCAGGATTTCTTTTTAATCAGTCGCTCTTCCTCAACCACATCATCACACTTCGGAGTAGAACACAGCATGCATCCGTCTTTTTCTTTTATCGTCAACTCTGCAGGGAGATTTAGGGAATGATTACCTTAAAAATGAACGATGGCAGTAAAACTGTATTTCACACTATAACCGTTAACTTTTGCAATTAATCTGTGGTTCGCATGCACGCCAAATGGTTCAGGGTCCATACGGATCACTGATCAACCCCGTTTCAATTATACCACAGCTACTTTTTAATTTTGCCGGAACAAAAACAAGCCCCATCAGTCGTGTAACATCAAACCAGTTTCAGATTGTACACTGGATCGGTGCCTTTGTACACCCTCACAGATCCAGTAATGAGGCTGCAGACTCTGAGATGAGAGCCTACATAATAACAAGATTCTTTTATTGTACAAAGCATACAGTGCTTCATTTAAAAAAAAAAAAAAAATCTGCATATCTCTTATCACATCTTTAACAAGCTCTATCAGTGTTGGGGTTAAGGATTCGATTAATCCCACATAATGTGCGCGTGTGTGCTCAACATGTGCAAAGCAGAAGCCCAAACGGTGCTCAGTGGTGCTAAAAAGCAGTGGTTAAAGAGTATTATGGATCCTTCTGAGACATTGTGGGTGTGCCTATGTGTGCAAATGGAGGGACAAACTCACAAATGTATAGCTACAGCTTGTGTGAACATAATGGTTGTTGAGTAACTGGAGGTGAGCCAATCACACAACGGTGCATAAAGATGAGAAGTTTGCTGACAAATAGAACTGCAGATCCAACAGAGACTTAAAGGATAGGCAGCATTTATTATTTAATTTCCTCTGGGGGAAAAAAAAATGTTTTCTACTTCGATCTTCTTTTTAGGTTATTCTTTTTTGAGTCCTCTCAACACAAATTGCAGTTCAAATTGTGTTTCTGGTGTTTTCATGATTTGTTTTAGCTTTCAGCAAAATGAATATCTAAGTTGTGTACTTTGCAGAAGGGGAAAACCAACTTGAGTCATCGTATTCTGATTATGAATTTGCCAGTTCCCTGCTCAAAATGTTTTCCTTTCCTTTCCTGAATATTCTCAGCATTTATCATAATAGTAATAATAATTGAATTTTGCTCCTGAATAGTCTTGGCACTCTGGGATCGGCAGTATTTTAGGCTCGATTGTGGACCCGCCAGTTGGCAAACGGTCACTGGACTGTTTCCATGTTTTCAAAACCAGCTATTCTTAAGGATTATTGTCGCTCTTTGCCATAGTGCCCAGAATTAAAGAACACAGAAAAAAAGGACTGAATTGTAAGTCATTAAGTGAAACAGGCTGATCACTGAATTACTATTTCTGGGTCAAATCGTTTAAAGGAAACCAAGAAAGGTGAAATCAAAATTGTACAGGTTACTTATGAAGATTAAGAAAATGATTTGGGTGGTCGAGGCGAGGCAAGATATTTTTAACTTCTTTAAACCAACAAGCATCATAAACTCAAAATGAATCTTTCATGTTTAGGAAGGAATTTAAATGAAGCCTCTGTGAATATATCTATTAGACATACCATGTTTTTTTGTTTGTTTGTTTGTTTTTTTTCTTATGGTAAATATTCAAAGAAAGCCTGGTGAGTGCAGAAGGAAATCTCATTCCCCCCTCTCCCCTCAGGCCCGCGCCCCGAGCTGAAGCTCCTGTGTGGAGCCGATTTCCTCGACACTTTTGAGATCCCCGGCCTGTGGCTGGACGACCACGTGGAGGAGGTGGCCAGACGCTTCGGCCTCGTCTGCGTCAGTCGAGGGGAGCTTCAGCCCGAGCGAGCCGTGCACGATTCGGACACGCTCTCGCGTTACCGTCAGAACATCTTCCTGGTGAGGGAGTGGGTGAGAAACGAGACGAGCGCCACCGAAGTCCGCCGGGCTCTGAGACGGGGGCAGAGCGTGAAATACCTGATCCCGGACTCTGTGATAGATTATATTGACCAGCACAACCTCTATACTGAGGACAGTGAGAGGAGGAATAAGGACACATTGCTGAGGCCGCTCACCAAACAGGCACAAGAGCCTGTGAAGAGTCTGGATGACTGATGGGTGGAAGGCTGCTGCGCGGCGCTGAACACGGGAGCCGTCGAAGTGTGAATTCAGCTCACAGATCAGTGATTCTCTTCAGGGTACTGGAAGCTCTGCTACCTTCCACTGCTCTGCAGCACAACCTGCAAAAGACTGCAAAGAAACACCACCTGGCACCAAAATGTGTTTTCCATTCATCACTTGTTTTCAATAAGAGTCATCTTACACGGTGTCGTGGTGTTTTCTGAATCATACACATCAAGTGTTGCAAATACTGAGCCTCATCTTTGTTTCAGTGTGAATGAACAGTTCTCATCCTTTGTAGTTTTACACATTGCACAGCATTGCAGAGTCAGATGTGTTGGAATAAAAACCTGTATATTTCCATGATTTTACCCGGCTGGCTGTTTTTTTCCAGGTTGCCGTTGAAATGTATACAATGTAAACCAAGCAGGGCTGTAAGCCTTTTAGAAATAATGAGCTCACTCCAATAAGCCCAAAAATTCCCTGCTGCAAAAGCACCATAAGAGGGTTTGAACATAAAGTCCTCAACTTGGAGACTAGAGTTACTGCAGCGTACTGGTTTCAAGGTAAACTGACCCGACCTTCTGAAAACTGGCCATTATCATGCCATGTACATTTGCAAATCTATGCTACTGAATTCAATTGTATTAGTGGTATTAAAATACAACTAGTATGTCAAGTTCATATCAAGTTTCTTGTCACAATATTTTGGGAAATTTAAAAAAAAAAAGTGTTTGTTCAACCCAAAAAACCTTCTGCTTTTATTCTTTTAAGAGTTTATTCTAACTGGTAGCTAACTACCTTCATGATAACAATAACAGTAATATTTGTTGTAAAGAATTGCGGAGAAATAGAGGAGCCTTTATGTTTTTATTATTTACTTATTTTGTAGGCCTGCTGTCAGCCTTTAAAATACCCCATGCAAAACCTCTGTAGGCTGCCTAGATAAAATAAGACACAACTTTACTGATCCCAACAAAGAAGGAAAGAAATGTGTCTGTAAGAAATTACACTCATCATAAACATTTAAAACAAGAGAGTAACAAAAAATGTAAACAATAAATGCCGGGATCAGTTCCTAGTAGAATAACTATATCTTATACAGGTTTAAGAAAGTGAGAAAGACATTCCTGGATCAGATCCACACCAGAACTTAATGGGGTCAACTCTGGGCCGAGACTCACACACCAACCAAGTTTGGCGGAAAACCTTAACGTGGTTTTTGTGAAATCCTGCCCACAAACCAACCGACCAACAAACGGACAAAGATGTGAACAGAAACTCCTTGGCGGAGGTAATGAGTAAAAAGCAGCGTTGCAAATACTAATTAAACAGGGCTGCCGCCATGTTTGCGCTCTCATTGTGAAAGTTTGAACTGCAGCCTGTTTTTAATTTCTTCTGTCATGTAAATCATAGCTGGTGTTTACTCTGCAGCACTCCTCCAGTGGCAGTTCGTCGTCGGTCTGTCCAGGTTCCTCATCATCTTCCACACACTGTGTCTGTGGCCTGCATTTTTTATTTATTTATATATTTTTTTTTCACCGACGGATTTAAAGTAATCCTGACAGTTGCTCAGCTACAGGAGGTGTTTTCTCACCGGGGCCGATGGCTGGAAGCGCCACTGTGAGTGATACTAACTGGCATCCTTTGAAAGATGCTGTGTGTGTGTGTGTGTGTGTGTGTGTGTGTGTGTGTGTGTGTGTGTGTGTGTGTGTGTGTGTGTGTGTGTGTGTGTGTGTGTATCTTTGTCTGCCTTCCAGTCAGTGAAGGATTTAGACAGCGGGCTAGCTGCAGCTGGCCCAAAAGAGAGATTATCAAATTAATTGAGTTACTTAAGCGAGACAAAAGATGTGACAGTTCCATTGTGCTTCCTTTAATTGTTCCAGTTGGATCATTTCGAGCTCAGGTGGTTCTGCCTTTGTCCTGCGCTGCATATTATCCACACTGCGTGCTCCATTCAGCCGCATCCACGGGCTGATCAATGTTTGTGTCATTTCACCCCATTAGTGTGATTGTTGATGGCCCAGCAGCATGATTATAATACTGATTTAAACTGCTCCATCTTATACAACCGAGCCAAGCCAAATCTGCCACACGTGGGACTCTGCATACCGACTCTTGTGTCAATTAATAAAAGGAAGTGTGTTCGTCCTAATCCCACACAGGCGGAGTAAGCATTTCTTCATCATAAAGTGCGCAAGTGTATCACACATTATGTATGCAAGCCACATGTTTCCCAGCATACAATGTGTAGGGAGAGCGTGGTGAGGATTGAGGGGGTTACGTGGAGTCGGCAGAGGGAGGGGGAGTGGGAGGTGCAAACGCCTTCTCCAATGGAAAAAAATGAAACCTGGCAGATAATCGGATTACAGCGAGTTTGGTTCAAATGGAGGCTTTTTGAACGCAGGTTCTGCACTCAGCCACAAGTAGACATCCACAGCAGACCTCCTCGATCACTGGAAGTAAGGAAAGCAGCAGAGAAAACAGCCAAGATGCCTGTCGATCTGAACGGATATTGGAAAATGATTTCCAGTGATAACTTCGAGGAGTACCTGAAGGCCCTTGGTGAGTAGAGCTCAGCTGGTGATAGTGGATGACAGGCCTGGTGAGGGACAGTATGGATCTGTTACAGTCAAAGTTTTTATTGTGAACCTGTAAATAATCCTCTACTATTAGTAAAAAGCCTCATATTTCATATGTAGTAGAGCAAGACTGCAGCCATCTGGTACTGTGTTTCATATCTCACATTGTATCAGTACAATAATGAGAGAAATTCACATTTGTTGTGATACTTCCAATTCCCTTTGTGTAATAACAATAGCTACAGTCAGACAGACTTCTTCACCTGTGTTTTTCAGCAGCTGTCTGAATCTGTATAAATGCACTAAACCGACCTGCGTCTCCTCTTCCTCCTCTCCTGTGTCTCTCTCATTTCTCGCCTTCCTCGTCGACCTGTTGCAGATGTCAACGTTGCCATCAGGAAGATCGCCACCTTGTTGAAGCCGGACAAGGACATCACGCACGACGGGGACCACATCGTCATCAAAACCCTCAGCACCTTCAAAAACTACAACATGGACTTCCATGTGGGCAAAGAGTTCGAGGAGGATCTGTCCGGAGTGGACGACAGGAAATGCATGGTGAGTATTCCCACAAATGTATTCAGAAGGGAATAACCATGATGCATTAGTTTTTTTTTTAAACTCTTGAGAAACTTGTCATTTAGTCGCTTCAGTGAAATTACAGCTGCAGGTGAAGGCACCTGTGGCATTAACACATCTCACAGTGGTATAAAAACCTGCAGGGGTGTAACTTACTTTTCTTGGCAGCACCCTGCCAGATTGAAATGAGCATATGGTGGAGTGACATTTGGCCATTTGATGAAAAAAAAAAGAAAAAAAAGGAAACTTTCTACTTCCTTACAGAACTTTCCCTCGCACATCTCACACGCTGGAGCTGATGTAATGAAGACCGATATCAGATACTGCAGAAGGAGAACTTTCGAGAGGCAACAGTCAAGACTCGCGCTTTTTTAATCAGATTGAGTCCGCGCATACTGAGTAGGATCAAAGATTATCTGTGGTCCCTCTTGAAAAACCTGTTTTGTATGCTGATTATAGATAAGCTATAAGCTGTTTGGAGGGTGGCTGAGAGAAAAAAAAAAAAAAAAGAGCCACGTGCGTCCGCCTGTATGTGCAGATTTCTATCAGGATAATTATTTTCAAGAGATTTTGGAGCCTCTGGCTCAGCATTTATGTTTCCACACGTGTGTGCGAGAGGAAACTGGGATCCACATGGTTATATTTTTAATTAACCCCTGTGTCATAATCACATTTTTTCCTCCCTGACCTGTGACCCCACGCAGACCACCATCACCTGGGAGGGAGACAAGCTGGTGTGTGTGCAGAAGGGGGAGATCGAAGGCAGAGGCTGGACCCACTGGGTGGACGGAGATGAGCTTCATCTGGTGAGAAAACAGCAGCTCCTGCCATGAATATTAATGCGTGCAATTTGGAAACTTTAATCCAAAACCCAAATGCCTCTCAGCGCTGTATGTGCAGTGCATATATTTTATTTTATTTTATTTTTTTTACTTGTGACTCGTGAATCAGCCCACCAGCCCCGGGATGTGTGCTGTGTGAGGTGCATGAAAACCTTGAATGCAAAGTAAAATGGAAAATGGAGCTCATGTTCTGACAAATCAATCATAATGTATCTGCATAGAGACAAAGGTCTGTTTTAATGAGGGAAAAAAGACAGATTTATATATTTGGATTCTCAGCTGTTCCCCTCCAGATCAAACAAGAAGACTGATACAAGAAAAAAAAAAAGTAAAAAATTAAACTTTTGTGTTTGTTTTGAAGTGAAAAGATTCTCACTCATCTCGTCTCGCTGTGATCCGGCTCGTATGAGCATCCGCTTCTGTCGTGTTACTATCTCGACTTTTCCAATCTAATGTCTGTAGAAGGACTTCATTAACTTTTTTCTCCTCTCAACATCTCCTCTGTGATATTCATAGTGCGGCCCAGCGTGGCCTGTAATGAAAGCATTAACATCTGAAAAGACTTTAAAGTAATGACTAGCGCATTACCATTTTCATTAGCTCAGCATTATCAGATTTCCCTCTCTCTGATTACCGCAAATCAAAGCTAAGCAAAAAAAAATAATCTGCCAAATTATTTGGTGTAAGTGATGCCAACAGATGTTTTCAATCAGCAGCCATGAAATTAGTTATTAGTCGGAGGGTCCCAGGAGCTGGAGGAGGGTTTAGATTAAAGAAACAGTGACCTCTGCTGGCAGAAAACCACTGAAGTGCTTCACAACATTGGTTCTCAAGCTGAGGGCTGCGAGCTAATATCCAGGGGTGGACAGACGGTTGTGGAGAGAGAAATAAAATAACAAATAGGACGACTTTTGTTTACATTTAATCACGCGAACTAGTGGTATAATTTGTGTGTTTGCACGAGTCGAAATGTGCGTGAGCTCTGAAAAAATCCCTCTTTTTTCATGATTGAGCACAATTCAGAGTTATTAACTCGACTAAAAATTGATTTAGAATACACTTAAGTACTAAGAGTAGTCGGTGTTGTTAAAAGTACCTCAATAAAAGATAGATAGAGATATTGTGTTGTAATACTACTTGGATAAAAGTCTTTCTGATTGCCTATAAAGTAAAATTGATTCAAAATGCAATGTGCAAAGTAAAAAGTACAACATAAGCTTCCAAAATGTAGTGAAGTGGAAGTATAAAGAAGCCTAAAAATGGAAATACCCAAGTACAGTACTGGAGTAAATATACTTAGTTAGTTAGTCCAATGCCTCCTTATATCCTTTACTGATAACTGCCCCATCCTCACACATAGTTACTGTTGCTGACTCAGACGAGCTTCTTTTCCCCTGTAAATCTACAATTTAGGGATAAAATTATGGCTTATGATCATGTCATCCTCAAATCTGTGTTTATTTTGTATATGTTTTTATTTTCTTTTACTTGCAAAGATGTAAGGTTACATAAAATCAGATGATTAAAAGTTAAGACGTGTCAGGAGAGGAGGAGAGGTCAAGAGGACAAAAGGGTTTTACAACGGAAGAAATTTTAGTAAATGCGACGAAGACTGAATAACAACAAAAAAGAGACACAATAAACAGAAAAACAAAGATATAGATAGACAATGATCCAGCAGATACATAGTTTGATTCTTAGTTTTGGTCAGTTTAACAGCTTTCACCTGTCCTCCGTCCTCTGCAGGAGCTGAGAGCTGGAGGAGTCGTCTGCCATCAGATTTTCAAGAAGAGCTAAGATGGCGCTCGCGGAACGAGACGGTGCCCCCGGCTGACACTCGCTCCCCAGAAACACACCAACCACATCACACGCCTCCGACGCACCATCCGACTTCCCTTTGGTCCATGCCAAACCCTCACCTGTTCCTCTCTGTTACAATCTAAGCTATCTTTGTCACGTTTGACAAAAAAAAAACAAAAAAACACCAACACACCAGCCATTCTCTGCCAAAGCCAATTCATATTATCACACAAGTCATTCCAGTGAGGTCAGCCTGTGCATCACGTACCATCACATGATGCATTACTGTATATCTGTCTCAGGGTGGGTGCTCTTTTGATTAACGGGTTAATGCATACTGCTACTGTAGGTGTAGCTGATCTGATGGGTTAGCCAGATTGATGGTGCTGAATTGACCAGTGGGGGAAGTGAGAGAGAACGGTGATAAGCTAATTGAAAAGGGTTAATCCTGGTGTAGTTCTCTTGAACGACAGCGGTGGGCGGTAGACGACGAGGCTATGAACATGATTGAGGGCTTTGCCACTGCTTAGTCTCCAGAATGGATAGCAGATAGGATGTGTGTGTTTATCCCTCCAGGTTCCTTTTGAGACCGCGCCATCGATAGTAAAATGAATCAATCAATAAAGTAAACAGTGCTCAATTATGTCATTTGTCTTTTTTTTTTCTCTCTCTCTCTCTGAGTGGTCACACTTCACGCCATTTCCCTCTTGTTTTGATTTGTTGACCTGACTTTTGTGGAAGATGAAATGGTTTGTTTTGGCAGGTCAGCCACATGCCAGACAAACAGGTGACATGACTGGTTGTTATTTACTGACGTCTCGCAGGCCAGCAGCCAACAGATCAGGTGTTGGAGGCTCCCTCCGTCTGAAAAATGCCTCTCCAGACACGCTCGGCCAATCTAAAAAGGGCCTCTGCTGGAGAATTTCATTGACTGAAGTGAAGCCCGCAGAGCTTCAGCCAGACAAGGCGAGTCACGCTGTGCTCTGAATCAGCTCATCTGTCAGCTCACTTTGTGCCGTGCCATTACCAATTGGGCAGTCTATATAAGCTGTCCAACTCACTTGCTCATTCTTTGCTGCTGCTGCTGCTGCTGCTGTTCACACTGAGCCTCTGCATCCTGCTGCTCCTTGTGCAAGCACACCCCGCCTCCACCCCAGCATCCACCTGCAGACTCTGTTTATTTATGGCTCCCCAGGGGATAGTTATTGATCTCTCCTTGCTCCTGCTTTGGCCGGTTAAAAGAAATTATGCTCCCAGGGAGGAGTCGAAACAGAGTCTGGCGCCAGAGTAAATTCTGCATTTGCATTTACGCTCAACAAAACGTTTATACTAAGTGCACGAGCTGTCTGGCTGAAAGTCAGATCATATCATTACGATCAGCGATCAACAGGCGAGCAGGTCAGCAAGGAGAGAATTTACAGCAGTCACTTTATTTATGAAACCCCCTCTGCTCAAGTAATGTGTTGTTATTTGCTGAATTGGATGTTTGCCCTTCACTGTGCAGAATGATTTATGCTCAGAGTTTGAGACGAGAAGATTGTTTTTCACATTCATTTGTTGACGCGGGAAAGTTTTGTTTTCTGCTTAAATCTGACCTTCTGTGATGTCACAACAAGCATGCAAGCCAATCACGGTTCAATGTTCAACTTACAGAGTGTGATATGGAAACCTGTTACCTCAAGCACGGACACTGGACACTGAGAATGACACCTTGTCTCGAGGAGTTAAAGTTGTAATTGTTCAAATTTTGGTCCTGGGTGATTTGGCGCCTCCTGAGGTTACAAGTGTAATGCTTAGAAAATAAATGTTGGCATACATAATCTGCAAAAAGTGGTTAAATTTACTGGTTGACAAGTGTCATATCATGCTCAGATAACGTGCATGTGAGCATTTCAGCACTTGTAAGAGTGAAACCGGAGACTTTGGACCAAAAACTGGGTATTTTTAAGTAGACAACGGTACCATTTTCAGCTGTGTTTGTGGCAACAGAACTGGAGGAACTTAACCAAGTGTTTCTTGTGTCTAATTCTAACCAATCACAGTACAGAATTAACAACTGAAAAACTTAAAGTTACAGTCTTAAGACACATAACTGGCTTCAACACAATACACAAGTTCTACAGATCCATTTTAATGGCTTCTCAATGATCAAAACGTTAAGCGTCTGAAATGGAAATATGAACCAATACCCACATTTAAGTAATCTATTTATTTTAATTCAAAATGAGTCACCGCTGCTGATTTTTTTTTCACTGCCACACCAGTTGAACTTTATTAACCTTCATGCTCAGAGTTCAGGCATTTTTCAGGCTCAGTATTTGATCTTTCCAGAGAAAAAAGATCAGATACACAAAGTTCAGAAATACGTAAGTGAGCACACACTGTTGGCAGAGTTACAAAACACCTCCCCCTGTCTGTACATTGTACACAGACTATGTATTTAATAGTGCATGTGAGAGAGCGGTGGAGTGTGTGGGTACCCTCACATATGCCTTTTGCAACCTGCCCCAATGGCCGTGTGAAGGCTGAAAGAAAAGGGTGAGTTTGCTCCCTCCCCTGCCAAAACGACTCCCCCTGCCAATCGCCTTCAAGCTATAAACTCACTTATCAATACTTTTCTGCCCTCATGGCCCCTGACTCCAATAAAAGCTGCAGGACTCCCTGCACCCTCCACTTTCCTGCACTGTCTAAAGTCTACACACACACACACACACACACACACACACACACACACACACACCAGCGTCGCAAGCTGACACCATGCCTGCAGACTTCAATGGGAGATGGATACTGGAAACCAGTGACAAATTTGAGGAATATCTGAAAGTGCTGAGTAAGAAACTTTCACTTTGGTTCGCACTTCTTTTTGTTCTGAGATATCTTAGTTCTGTGTTACAGGGTGATGTGACAGGTTGGACAAGCTCCACAAGAAACAAAATCATCCAATTTCATGCTCTCTTGATCTGCCTGTGAACGGTGTTCCTGTGTGTTACTGTTTGATTTAATGTGGAGTGAGTGCACTGAGGTTTTCCCTGAGGCTATTTCACCACAGAAGACTATGATATCAAACGCAAAAAAAAAAAAAAATTCAGATTTTAAAATGATACCTTGTCTGTGTAGAATGATTCATGCTCATGGATAGAAATCTGAATTTCACTCACAGAAGCGACTGAAACCTTGCACATTATCTATTCACGTAAAAATGTGATTTGTCCGCTGTAATATGGCTGCTCTGAAAAGGATAATATGTATAATCAAGACTCTCTCCGTTCCTGCCCTAGATATTGACTTTGCTACAAGGAAAATTGCCATCTCCCTGTCTCAGACTAAAGTGATTACCCAAAATGGAGACACGTTTGACATCAAAACACTGAGCACCCTGAGGAATTACGAGCGCTCCTTCACTGTTGGGGTTGAGTATGATGAGTACACCAAGGGACTAGACAGCAGAAATATCAAGGTGGGTCGACCTCTCGTATGCAGAGTCCTTGAAGTGACAATAGTCTGTGATAGTTTATCTGATGAGGCGATATTTTCCTCTTTTTTTGTGGCTTATATGATAATGTGAACGTTGTTATCTATGTGTGTCAAGGCAAAGACCGGTCTTTGATATCAGTGAAAACACATGCAATCCACAGCGGTGTGCCGATGGGACAAAATCAACAGAGATTAGCAGTGATGCACCGTTATACTGAATCTCAATGGATGGAGGACTTTTGAAAAAGCAGTCCAGGGAAATGAGGCTGAAACATCTTCTTCTTTTTTTCTTTTTTCTTATAATATCACTGACATCCAATTCCTTTGTTCTAAAAAACGAGATCCCACTGGTGCATCGGCTACCCACAGGCATTTTAACCTGTTGATCATCCAGCAACAAGGAAAACAGGAAATTCAAAGCATTGTATTTTTACTGTAGTAGAATTCATTAAAATATATTAACAAGGAAATGTAATGCTTTGGGGGTTTTGCCTTTCCAGGTATTGTGTTATGTCACATTTCTGTGCATGTAAAAGTTCTGCAAGGTGGAAAAGCCCAAAGTCCAGTTAAAAGGGAGTCACTGTCTCCCACAGAAAACATCTCCTGCACTCCCTGAAACACCTGCCCGTAAACTTCTGTGTCACTATGTAATAGGTGTTATATTAATATGAATATTTACATATTTATTATGAAATACACACTCCAGTCAGTGAGCAGACATACAGCTGCTACTGCTGTAGCTGCGTTATTTTAGATCACACTACCTTGCTCGGCATGGCCCGCCTTACTCTGCCTCTGATTGGCTACATCCTGCCCTTGAAGTACTGCGCATGTGCAAGAGGTGCTGCAGCAATGAACCATATGAGATTTGTTTTTATTCAATTTAATCAAAGTATGTGAACCTATTCTACCAGGATATAGTTACCATAATATGACCTATGTAAGCTAGTTGTTGTTTCTTAGCAATGTATGTATATAAAGTTGACAGGCGGCCCATTCTTACATACTGGAGCTTTAAAATGTGAAAATTGTTATATGTATTATTTGAGCTGTGTACATTCTGCCATTATCCCAGTGTTTTGCAACAATGTTTAAACCCAGAGAGATCTGTGATTCACACAAAGTAACAGTGCATTTCATTCAGTCGTTTGGTCACTATCACTTCTGACAGACAGTCAAAGGGTGAAGAAGGAAGTCTGCAAACAATAACGACAAAAAAAAGTTACAATTAGGAAACGATAATACAAACTGAAGATGAGACTGTGTACCTACAAATCTAACTTTGAGTCTAAATACTCTGAAATTCTTAAATCGCTGATCTTGACATTGTTATAACCCTGAAACTAACAAAACTACTAAAGCTAAACATTTTTAAACAATCAAAACTAAAATGAAACAGGCAAACAAACAAAAAGTTTAAATTTAAATGTTTGTCTATACATGTTGTCTTGCAGTGTCTGGTGACCTGGGAGGGGGACAAGCTGGTGTGCAGACAGAAAGGAGAGAAGGCCAACCGTGGCTGGAAACACTGGGTCGAAGACGACAAACTATACCTGGTGGGTTGATGGAATCTGTCATGATTATCAGATTTATGTGATGGATTTGAATCAGATCCAAAGTATCGGTAAAAACAATTTTTTATAGTTGTTGCTCTTGCTGATATTAACGGATTCATTTTTCTTTCACAGGAGCTGACGTGTGAAGATGTAGTTTGTCTTCAGGTGTTCAAGAAAAAAGAATAAAAGCCCCAAATTGTCTGTTTTTGTATTCATTTACTCTGATAACAAGGTCTCTTTTGATGCACAGTAACACATTTTCCTCAAACTGATGAACAAAAAGAATAAAGGTGCATTTCAGACAACAAACTGTGTTGTGTAAGAGCAGAGACAAACGTGTTAATATCATGAGTCAGCTGCAAGTTTGGCTGTTAAGGGTCTAACATTAGAAAAAGAAAAGTGATGGTACTTTTAGAGAGAAGATGGTGATCTAGTCCAACTAATCAGCATTTCTTCCTTCTAAAACTTTGTAATTGATTTAACACTCTTCCCTTAGAGACAGTTACAGCATGCCTGAATAGTCACTGCACAAAAGACTAATGAACTGACTCACTCTCAGAATAACTTTCACATAGTTTCATCAGCAACACTTCATATTAAACTAAGCATATGGTCAGTGTGAGGCTAGTTTATAGAGCAAAGCTTAAACTGCCCTCTGCTGGAGAACTATAGTAGTATGTTGGACGTGGGCTGAGATTACATCTGATAATATAATAAGAATTTTAATGGATGTAGGCCTTACAGTAGAACTGACACCTCATCAACAACATGTAGTTAGTTGATGTGACTGACTTTACCACTTCGACTATCAGACTAATAAACAAACTCAAACTGACAGGATGATTTAAAGTACATCCAATCCAAAAGTACATCCAATCCAAATTCAAACTCTGAATTTTAATATTTACAATAACAAAGAGGTAATAATACAAACTCAGAATATTTAAAATATATAAACAAAGTAAAACAGTTTGAAACTGTGTGGTCAGTTTGTTTATTCAATTTATTCATTCATAGAAACATAGAGAGTTTGATTACTAGTTTATTAAGGCATAAAAATAAAAAAAATATCAATCAATGAAGATTTTTCTCCTCTGATTAAAATCCCCTCCCCAGCACTACGTATTGCACCTTTAACATACCATTTTCTCTTCCTGTCTCGGTGGCACTCCATCGCAGCTGATCAACCTTCATGTCACGTCACCACTTCCACAGCGAAACTCTCGCGAGATTCGGTTCCAGGAACTTCCACGTCAGTATCCAGTGCCCTGTTCACTGAAGTCGCAACATTTGGACCCCGGATTGCAATTGTCCACAACACATTTCTCTCATCTTATTGCGACAACACAGGGATAAAACATGGTAAGAGACATTTAACATAGTTTAGAGCATGTTATGAGTCCGTACGTGTCATTCGGTTCGTTTTTGAAGGACGTTAGCAGTGTCAAATAATAATAATAATGCACCATTGTAAGTAGCTTAGCGGCTAACTAGCTTGAGTTAGCATGAGAGCTTGAAGCTAACGGCTTTTAACAGTTTTAACCGTGTGTGTCGGGAGATTTGTATGTCCGTACAGTTGTTTTTGGTCAGTTAGTGAATGATTTTTGTTACAGGACGTATATGTGTAGGATTATTTGAAACACTGGAATGATTTGGGCTCAGTGTTAGCATGCTAACCGTTACTTTGGCGTCACTACCTGCTCTACTATTCCGGGTTTTGACACTGACGCGACAGTCAAGTGTTTTTACCAAATCGCCATATGCCCACATTTAACGTAAATCATAGTGAGAGTTTTGACACTGACGCCGTCTGTCTTCTCAGCCTCTGAGGCTGGACATTAAGCGGAGGCTGACAGCCAGGTCGGACCGAGTGAAGAGTGTGGACCTTCACCCAACTGAGCCATGGATGCTGGCCAGTCTGTACAACGGCAGCGTCTGTGTTTGGAA
Organism: Acanthopagrus latus; assembly: GCF_904848185.1. Taxonomy (NCBI): domain Eukaryota; kingdom Metazoa; phylum Chordata; class Actinopteri; order Spariformes; family Sparidae; genus Acanthopagrus; species Acanthopagrus latus. Next base: position 23,276,530 of record NC_051059.1, on the reverse strand, counting down.
CCACGAAACACAGGTACAGATCAATGATTCACCTATACAAAGCTACACTGTACAATATAGACTGATTGGTAAAAAGTCCATGTTTGATCTAAGATTTACTTGATGAGCATGTAATAGCAGTGATGATGCAGAAAGCCAGAACCACTGTTCTCTTTTTCCAGACTCTCGTCAAGACCTTCGAAGTGTGTGACCTCCCTGTCAGAGCCTCTAAGTTTGTGGCAAGGAAGAACTGGGTCATCACTGGAGCGGTGAGCTACATCCACTTGTTTTTGTTAGGACACAATTCTGTCACTTGTCATCCATAACACCATCAGTATAAAGAAAGTATGATGTTAATTTGGGTTGTTTTATATGCTGTGTAGATATGCACGCTTTTGTCTCATATTCAAACTGTTTTTCTCCTGGCGCAGGATGACATGCAGATCCGTGTGTTCAACTACAACACCTTGGAGCGAGTCCACATGTTTGAGGCCCACTCTGACTACATCCGTTGCATCGCTGTCCATCCAACCCAGCCCTACATCCTCACCAGCAGTGGTACGCTAGCAAACTTATGATATTTTCATCGGTGAACATACCATACAGGCTTTTCTCATTTATCCGTCACAGAACTCAAGTGTGTCTTTATACTGGTGTCCTCAAGTGCATCTGAATGGTTTCTGTTTCTGCGCAGATGACATGTTGATCAAACTGTGGGACTGGGAGAAGAAGTGGTCGTGCAGCCAGGTGTTTGAGGGTCACACTCACTATGTCATGCAGATTGTCATCAACCCCAAGGACAACAATCAGTTTGCCAGTGCCTCCCTGGACAGGACGATTAAGGTATAGACAGCTTGCTTTGGCACTTGTCACCTTTTACAGCTGCTATTTTTATCTCATTATTGGCAGAGTACTGAGGGGGCACCCAGATCTCACTGCAGTGCAGTACTGCGGCTTGTTTAATGACTATAGTTATTTTTAAATGTTTGCTTCACACATGTATATATAATTTAAACGTGTCCTGTTTCAGGTTTGGCAGCTAGGCTCTTCGTCTCCTAATTTCACTTTGGAGGGTCACGAGAAAGGAGTCAATTGTATTGACTACTACAGTGGAGGAGACAAGCCGTACCTCATCTCAGGGGCTGATGACCGACAAGTCAAGATCTGGGACTACCAGGTTAGAAATGTTTCCATTAATTTCCCTCAGGTAAAGGTGAGAGTAAGCAATGGAACGAACAAGCACTCAAGCAGTGCACAGACTAATTTCATGCTGAACATTAGTCACTTAGTTACATTATGTTTCATGAGGTGATTATAGCCTACTCAAGAGTTGATAGTTCTTGAAAGAATGTATGTTTTCCTTACTGATCGGCTGCATTGTCTTTGTGAGGATCCATAAATGTTTCTCCCGTCTTCCCCTGCGTGTTGTAGAATAAGACCTGTGTTCAGACTCTGGAGGGCCACGCCCAGAACGTCTCTTGTGTTAGCTTCCACCCAGAGCTGCCCATCATCATCACTGGATCAGAGGATGGTGAGCAGTAATCCAACTCCTCCTTATATCTCAGTACAAAAGCATACCATCTTGTGGCCTCATTTGTTATGACTTCATACAACATTACCTCCTCCCTTTGTAGGTACGGTGCGGATCTGGCACTCGAGCACTTACCGCCTGGAGAGCACTCTGAACTATGGCATGGAGAGAGTGTGGTGCGTGTGCGGCCTCAGGGGCTCCAACAATGTGGCGTTGGGCTATGATGAAGGCAGCATCATTATCAAGGTGAGCCAAAGAAAGTGCAACATTTAAAAATACATTTTTATTAGAAGAAGTGACATTTGAGATTTGCAAGTATTTAGCTTTGCAGAATTTCCATAATTTATTTCACTTTCCATCTTTCTGCTTTGCTTTCCATCCCTGTTCTGTGTAGGTGGGTCGGGAGGAGCCGGCCATGTCTATGGACACTAACGGAAAGATCATCTGGGCCAAACACAGTGAAGTACAGCAAGCCAATCTGAAGGCAATGGGTGACGCTGAGATCAAGGATGGAGAGAGGCTGCCACTGGCTGTCAAAGACATGGGCAGCTGTGAGATTTACCCTCAAACCATCCAGCATAACCCGAATGGAAGGTATGCATACACTCAGCCCAGGTCCTCATGACTGTCTCCAGTAGCCAGATTAGAGATTCATTTTCAATCTTATTTCCGTCACTAATTTTGGGCTTTTTTTTTGTGCACCAGGTTTGTTGTGGTGTGCGGAGATGGAGAATATATCATCTATACTGCAATGGCTTTGAGGAACAAGAGCTTCGGCTCAGCGCAGGAGTTTGTCTGGGCACATGACTCATCTGAGTAAGTGTGACATTTGTAATCGATGAGGTAATTCCCTGCTCTATACCCTCAGAGAGCTGATATTTTACTGATGCACTCCTCTTTTATAACAGATATGCCATCAGAGAAAGCAACAGTATCGTCAAAATCTTCAAAAACTTCAAGGAAAAGAAATCTTTTAAGCCCGACTTTGGAGCTGAAGGTAACGTGAACATTGTTGTGTAGAAGACTTCTGATTTTGGAAGTGAAAAGTTCCCACTGTATTGCTCACTTGGTGTGTTCCTCTTCCCTACAGGAATCTATGGAGGTTTCTTGCTTGGGGTGAGGTCAGTGAATGGCCTGGCGTTTTATGACTGGGAGAACACAGAGCTGATCCGTCGCATCGAGATCCAGCCCAAACACGTAAGACTGGCTTACTTTTTGTTTTAACGTGTTTGAGTCTGTTCTCCAGTAATTTTACTAACTCACATTCTCTCCTTTACTGTTTTTCCCTCTTGTTGATTTTGCCAGATCTTCTGGTCAGACTCTGGTGAACTGGTCTGCATCGCTACTGAGGAGTCCTTCTTCATTCTGCGTTATATGGCAGATAAAGTAGCTGCCTCTCAAGAGAACAATGAAGGAGTGACTGAGGATGGTATTGAAGATGCCTTTGAGGTGGGTGTGAGAGTAGGGACGCCTCCACATCCTTTGATAGGAGAGGATTTTTTATATTTCCTTTTTTAACTTTCTATACAAAAATGTCTTCTTAATCTTAATGTGTGTTACGGAGGAGTGTTCTTCACTTAAAAACTATACTTTACATGTCTCACTTCTGTGTCCTTGTTTCTTATGTCCAGGTCCAGGGAGAGATCCAGGAGATTGTAAAGACCGGGCTGTGGGTAGGGGACTGCTTCATCTACACCAGCTCTGTGAACAGGCTCAACTACTATGTAGGAGGAGAGATTGTCACTATCGCTCACCTTGACAGGTACAAATACAAATGGTTTGGCTTGTGTATTTCTCTGAAGAAATGTGTAAACTTCAAGTTGAAATTCCAGAAAAACAGCAGCTTAGCTATAAGAGTTTACTTGATCACTGCCTTCTTTCCCTGCAGAACCATGTACCTGCTGGGCTACATACCAAAAGATGACCGTCTCTACCTGGGAGACAAAGAGCTCAACATTGTCAGCTACTCGCTGCTGGTCTCCGTCCTGGAGTACCAGACTGCCGTAATGAGGAGGGACTTTCAAATGGCGGACAAGGTGCTGCCCACAATTCCTAAAGAGCAGCGGACCAGGGTGGCACATTTCCTGGAGAAACAGGTGAGAAAATACAGGAGTCTGTTTCCTTTTTTATGTTACTGCAGTTTCTCAGTTTAAAAACAGAAGATCTGCATTTGTACCTGACTGGATTCAAGGTCGGACTGGAAAGTGAAGTGTAAAGTTGCTCTGTCATCAGCAGATCTGTATGATAAGGTTGTTTGGTGGCGTCATCATACCACAATAACTGATAACAAATTTGTTTTTAATTGTCATTTTTGTGCTTGTAGCATGCTGATGGGTTTTATTTCTTTGTGTCTTCAGGGTTTCAAGCAGCAGGCGCTGGCTGTGTCCACAGACCCAGAGCACAGGTTTGAGTTGGCATTGCAGCTGGGAGAGTTAAAGATCGCCTACCAGTTGGCTGTGGAGGCCGAGGTGAGTGTATACTAACTCTATATCTTTCTCTCCTCCCTAAAACACTGCCACTCTACATGTCTAATATTTGTATTCCATCCCCTGCAGTCGGAGCAGAAGTGGAAGCAGCTAGCAGAGCTGGCTATCAGTAAGTGCCAATTCGGCCTGGCCCAGGAGTGCCTGCACCACGCCCAGGATTATGGCGGCCTGCTCCTCCTTGCCACAGCCTCCGGTAACGCCACTATGGTGGGCAAGCTGGCCGAGGGGGCAGAGAGGGACGGCAAGAACAACGTGGCCTTCATGACTTACTTCCTGCAGGGGAAGTGAGTACCAGATATATGAGACTGAAAAGGCGCATTGGTGGACAAATTAGGAATAGATATGTATCGTCACACCGAACATGGGCCATCATGTTTGACTGTTCTAAATATCATCTTTTCTTCACAGACTTGATCAGTGTTTGGAGCTTCTGATCAAGACTAACCGACTACCAGAAGCTGCCTTCCTGGCTCGCACTTACCTGCCCAGTCAGGTGTCTCGTGTGGTTAAACTGTGGAGGGAGAACCTGGCTAAGATCAACCAGAAGGTCAGTTCTGTTTCAGGGGATTCTTTGGAGTTTTACCCAACCTGTAACTGTTTAGGACCAAAAGTTTTGCCTTTTTTATAAAAAAAGATGAAATGAGGTTGAATATCTGGATATTTCTTCCTGACTGTGACGCATTGCTCTGAATCTTTGCTGCAGGCGGCCGATTCCCTAGCAGACCCCACAGAGTACGAGAATCTGTTCCCCGGGCTGAAAGAAGCTTTTGCAGCTGAGCATTACCTCCGAGAGTCCTGCTTGGGCACCACCAGGCCTGCCACAGATTATCCTCTTGTCACGGTGAGTTTTAAATTGCCAAATAAGGTGGTCGTGTTCTGTGCAGACAATATTTCTATACTTGTATCTCAAGTCTTCCTCCTGTATTTAAACAAACTCAAACTTTTTTCAGCTCAATGAAGACAGGAATATTCTTGAGGAGGCCCAGGGATACGAGCCCAAAGGAACCTTCATTCCTCATGTGTCCAAGGTTCGTCTGCAGTATCAGACATGTTCTGTTGCACCAGCTTTGGTATAATAGTAACCTGATTTTATACCAACAATTTGAGGAATCAGTGCTCAGTAATGATCAAAATGTATTTCCTGCAGACTCAGGATAGTGAGGAGTCAGTGGCACCAACTTCCGTCACTGCAGCAGCTGTGACATCTGCAACACCTGAACCTGCTGCTCCTACAGCTGTAGACAAAGAAGAGGAAGAGGAAGAGGAAGAAGAAGAGCCTGAGATCTCACAAAAAGATAAGGTGGGCCTTGTTCTTTATTCTTTGAATATAGTGTTTGTTCTCAAAATGCCTGGCTGATTAACATCTACAACTTTTTTTTTAATCTGATTTTAGAAAGTAATAATTGTTCTTGTTCAATATGCTTCTCCTTTTGTGAAGGTTCTGGATGAGCTGGAAGTGGACCTTGACAACATGGAGCTGGACGACATCGACACCACAGACGTTAACCTCGATGACGATTTTCTAGATGACTGAGACGTGTGACCACTCTGATCCACAGCACTATTCAGAGCCTATTTAAAACAGAGAAAGAGACCAAACTCCCCTTTCCCCTTTTTTTGTATTTGTACGTAAAAATATTATATGGTCCACCAACAGGAGTGACAAGATTACAGTAGATGATGATGATGATGATATCACTTATGTTTTATTTGCAGAAGGTAAATAGACGGATCATGTCTATTTCAGACTCCATTTTGTATCCCATTAATTGATTGTTTCACTAACTGTCCATTGAGTGAAATGTTATATTTACTCTTTGCTTTGTGTTGTCAAATCAGAATGCATTCAGTCCAATAAACTGCGGTTGCTGTACATATTCACATTTGACTTCAGAGTGTTATATACTAGGCACTGGACGTCTCACATTCACCCATTCTCACACACACATTAATACACTGATGGCAAAGGCCCCTGATGCCAACCTGCTCATCAGGAGCGATTTAGGGTTCAGTCTCTTGCTCAAGGACACTTGGACATGCAGCTGAGGGAAAAGGGAGTCCAACCCGAAACCTTCCGATTACTGGACGACCCGTTCTGCCCCCTTAATCACAGCCAAAGGCTATTTTCTGAATGGGGAGTATTTAACCTTTACCAGACTCACGAGACTTATCATATGCCTAAATAAGGTTACTTGTCACTCATGTAAGGATTATATTGGCTTTTGGAATCTAAACAAGAAACTGTGCCTACCCATATTTTCCTATGTCAAGTTGTGTGATCCTTAGGTCACATGTTACAGAATCTAATAGGACACTGCCTGCCTGTTAAGAGTCTGAGGCAGAGTACATCATATCTACTGGCCTTGGTTTGCCCTGCGGCCTGAGGCGGAGTAATCGTGACAGCTGCCCTGACCAGTCAACCTAATGAGACACAGAGGTGAACTAGCTCCAAAGGTTAACTTGTACCAATTGCAAGTAAGTGCAGTTTAAGTGCAAGGACATTTGCATTCTTCTTGTGAGTTACTATTAAAAAGTACTTATTATGAAGTAAGTCTCAAAATTAAAATACACAGGACATCTAGACGAAATCCTACAAGAAATAAACTTCTTGATATTTCCCAGTTTATACTGGAAAGCACAACAACAACACAAAAACACTGTCTATCAATCAATCAGTCTTTATTTGTATAATGCCAGAGAAGCTTTGGGAGAGATGGGACGAGGCGGATCACAGCAGTAATAACAGCTAAAGAGATATTAATAGTAATAACACAAAGTATAAAAGCAAGAGTGATGATAATGATAGTAGAAGTCAAACAACATTGCAGCAGCGGGGTCAGCGACCATCTATGGGACCCTGCGAGACGAGAGGCTCCGGGGAAGAAGCCAAGTCAGTAACGTATTAATGAAATATGAATGTGTACAGATAGAGAGAAACTAACACCTTGGAGATAAAGCCGACCAAATGATTTATTTCCTCCAAACATCACATCAGGACAACATTTCTATTCTTCTAAATGACCAATCTCTGAGGTGTTTTTCTTCTCACATCATATGATTTTTGTCCCTACCGCCCTCCCATCCTCTGCCTGCAGGGGCCCACCGCCCTTGTGTGTGACCGCCTCTGTTGACTCAGGCCCTGCAGCAGGGATCCTGTCCCGGGGAAGGCTGTCGCTCTCCTCCTCTCCTCTGGATGGCGCCCCTTCGAGACAGGCTTGGACAATTTTTGTGCAGTTTCGTGTGCAACAAAGTCCCGAGCTTGGCAGCTAGCGAGAGGAGAAAACCGACCCTCTTGAGACTGTTTATCTCTCCTGCGTTTTCCAGCAGTTTTCCACGCATTTCCAAGCTTTCAGCGGCGCATTGGAAGTTTAATACAAACGGGAATTAACGCGATTCAGTCTTCGGGCGGTGTTAGGACGCTTCGTGGAGGAGCAAGGTGCTTTTTTTTTGGTGATAGAAAGGCAGGCGTCACATTAGCAGGCTGGCGTAGAAAAGAGAGAACCAGGGCTACGCAGCGTGTCGGTCAGCCGGGGAGAGCCGGGAGGACCACGGCACAGCCGCCGCCAGCGCCACGGGGAGTCGGGGCCCGAGAGGGAGCCTGCTGCCAGGCCCTCGGCTTGATGCACCCTGCCTGCTTCGCCTTAGCCGCAGTCCGAGATGGGGGAGACCAAAATTATCTACCACCTCGACGACCAGGAGACACCGTATCTGGTGAAACTGTCGGTGCCGGCGGACAAAGTCACTCTGGCAGACTTCAAAAATGTCCTCAAGAAACCAAATTACAAATTCTTCTTCAAATCTATGGACGATGACTTCGGGTAATAACTGTTAAAAGGGGTTCATTGTGTTCAACATCAGCATATGACTTCGGAGAGGTGTTTTCACCGCGGCTAGATTAACGCTAATTTAGCTAGGTGTTACCCTCCTCCAGCTGGGTTGTCATCGGTTAACGTTACCTGGCAGCCGATCATTAGCTAGCTACTTCCATTGCGTTTCCTTTGTTAGCTGCTAGCCGCTGCTAGCTGGTCTGTTTAGCGTCCTGTCCCCCGTTTGTTTACATTGCCCGTGTGGCTAGCTTACGCGTCTTGTGCCTTGACTTCGCCTGACCAAGTTTGGTATTTGTCAGCTTCGCGAAACACCAGCGACAGCCCCGAATCACAATTTAACTAGTTTTTAGATAAAAATAAAGAACATAGGTCGTTAATTATATCTATGTATTGACGTGACTACTTGTCAACTGCCGTTGAGCTAATGTATGGTATGTTTATGCTAGCAGGCTAATGTCAGAATGTTAAACTGGCAGTTGGAGGTAGCCGTTGAGGGCTGCAGGCCCCTGCTGTTGTTGTCTATTAGCCCGAGGAATGCAGAGTTGGACACAGGAATGCCCTGTTCATCACTCTGGCAGCTTTATGAGCGTGTCCTTTTGTGTTAAAACATGGCTGCAAAAGTAGAGGCTTTATGTTCCTCCAGGCACAGCCCTACAGAGTTTTTAAAACGAAGAAGGAGAAAGGAGGAAATGTACTATTTTTTGAAACATTTCAGGCCAGGTTTCCTAAGTTGTTTTTGGCTTAACTCAAACTAGGGTGGGGCAGCAACTTTTTTTTTTAAACATTTGCAAGTGGGGAAGGCATGTTTTGAAAGGAGCCACAGCTATTCATGTTGTGAAGAGTGGAGCTGGGATCTTGTAAAGAAACCATAGAAACCTTTACTCTGAGCTGTGGTATACATTGAGCAACCTGTCAGACTGGAATAGAGAGAGACTGGGCTCCACACTTGCCCCAGACTCTCAAAGGAAGTCTCATTTACCATCACTATTGATTTCTCTATGTAAGGTGCAGCTAATCTTATCATTTGCCTCAGTCGGCTCAAGTTGGTTTGTCCTCTGGACTGTTTGACCCGGCGTTGTTAAGGTACCATCTGACACCTGATTCAACAGACTAATGACGCATTTCGCTGACAATTCAAACATTTGAATCTGTTATAAAAACCCAGCTCTCTTTTTTCAGCAGCCAGTGATGTAGAGACAGTCAGTAATGATTTCCAATAATTATTTCCTGATCAAATTCATTCCAGCTCCTCGTGTCACTGGGTTTCCACGTCTGTGCTGGTTGCCTCTGACATGCATTTATGTTGGCTGCCCCGACAAGGATTCCTGGGATTTTGCACAGCAGTGCTAAACTGTAAAATCTTGATTGACATATCTCACACATTCAGCCAAATTCAACTAGTTCCAAGTCTGCATCTAGTTAGCATGCAGACATGTTGCTTTTATTCTTTCTTGGGTTCCTTGAAGCAGCAAAGTCAAACTTCCAGAAGAAAGACAGCTGATTGTTGAGTCTCATCCCCAGACTGTCAAATACTGATGTCTTGGGTGGGCAGCTTGGGACGGACACCAACCCAAAACATCAGTATTTGAAGACCTGGAGATGAGACACAACAATCAGCTGTCTTTCCTCCAGAAGTTACATTTTGTTGCTGTAAACACGTTGTTTCTTGGCGCCCGGTGAAAGCATCAAGGAGTATATATATCTTTGCAGAAAGGTTTTAGGGAATACATTTATTATGTATTAATCTTCACTGATGTTCTCTTTAGGCAGTGTTGTTCATCTTGCTGGCAGTGTTTTTAAACTAATGTGCATTGGTTGTCCCAGGTTTAAGTGTCCATCCTTGCTGATGTTAGTATTGTCCATCTCCATTGCCTCTAAATACAACCCCATGTTTTATTGCCCTGAGAGTGCTTTTGTGTGTGATGGTTTACTGAAACAGAGCTTTGTTCTCTTTGCAGGGTGGTAAAGGAGGAAATATCTGACGACAACGCTAAGCTGCCCTGTTTTAATGGACGCGTCGTGTCATGGGTAGGTTCAAAATACATCCGGGACTGATTTCCTCATTTGTTCAATTTTTTTTGTTGTTGTGCTCTCGCCTGTGTTCACTGTCTTCGTGCGGTCAAGTGGCTGTGTGGCAACTGCGTGCATGCGTGTATAACAATGATTTCCATCTGTTGACTAGTGACCACAACCGTACTTGCTCTCCGGGGAGAGGCCCTGTGCATCTGTGTCATCATGTCATCATCACATAATGATCTGAGCAGCAGCACACACATGCATCTTGTTTTTATAAGTGTGTGTTCAGAGAAAGAGCTGCAATGGTTTTCTAAGTAATTTCATACAAAGTCACCACACGCAGCACATGGGCTGCATACATGTACTTGCATGTAGTAAATCATTTTAACTCAATAACTCTGTCTCCACAACACAAGAGACATCTGGTGCCGGTGCTCGGCCTCCCTTCCTCTCTTGTAGACATTGAAATTGAATTAAGAGCAAGTGAAATCACAGGATAGAGAGGAAAATACCACCTAACAAAGAGGCTCACTGCGTGTCATCTAACAAGAAGATTGAATCTCACGGGGTGGGGAGAGTCAAGTTGAGAGAAAAAGAGTGTTCTGTGTCCTGATGTGAAAGGCCAACGCATTTAGGTTAATTTAGCGCAGTGTGGTTATAATTACAGGTTTTATTTCTGAGTCATCAACGCAGTCTTATCGCTAGATACGCGTGTGCATACTCCAATGTGCTTGTCTTGATTTCCCTCTGTTGTGGTCATTTTCATTAGAGGTTTGGTTGGCTGTGGTTCAAAGCCAAGTCCTCCCTTTCTATGTGTGTGTGTGTGTGTGTGTGTGTGAATTTGTTATCTCTCAGGGGGGTCTGTTGAAAGGTTCCACGTACAATGAAATGTTATCTCTGTTACAGTACGTCCATGTGTTTGTCTTCAGCGTTCATCTGTTGTTTCGATGACCTGATTGATTGTCCTCCTGGGTCTGAGGGCCTGGCTCACTATCATCACATCACAACGGGCCCCCACCCTCATCTGGCCTGTTACACTTTTATTGTCATCTGACAAACAGATTGTCTCTATAAGATTATTCTTTTTCAGTTTATGTTTGTGCACCTCAACCGCCTTGCTGGAAATGCACTTCTCCCCTCTCCTCATGACAGAGAAACCTAACTGTCAGCTGAAAATAAGGCAGAATAAACACAGTAGAACAGTATAAACTGGATAAGGGGTTAAACAAAATGATTAGTAGGGCTCTTATATAGATGTTTCTTTGCTCTGTTACAGCACAGAATAGTTTAACGCACCACTTGTGTGCTTTCATTAAGAGTTTCTGTCTCACATTCTGTATCACTCACACAGATAAACACATTAATCAGACATTTTTAGACGCCCCCGTCACCCCACAAACTGAGTCATTTTTTTTTGTCCATGGTCTTTCCAAACCTTTTCATTTTTACCTTATGTCTGATTTGAGGGGATGACACAAGTCAAAAAGGTCCGGTCTTTTCATGGTGTATGTTAACAGCTGATATAATGAATCACTTAACATGCAAAGACATTGGATGGCTTCAGCTTCTCCAATGTGAGGATTCACTATTTCGGCACAGTCTAGAAAACTGAACATCTTTGTTATTTGGACTTTTGAAGATGTTACCATTTCCTCCTGAGCTTTTTTTCCACAATCAGCTGACTTTTTATATTGCAAATGATTAATCAGTAAAAAAAGTTTGTAAGTCCTACTTATGATTGTGTAATTAGTTAAAAGTCTAAGTGCAGTATCCAAATTGCAAGAAGCTTTGTTTTTGATAAAGGCTAAATGTGTTACAAAACACAGCTCTGATCTACAAAGTCTTTTCCAGACGTAAGAAACATGTTTGCTGTGTACAGACCAGCAAACATCACATCAGCTTGACCTTGACAGATTTTTGGATGAAAATGAGGGAAATTAAATCATTTCCACTAATTGCAATATCTGACAAATATTCACTAAATATTTAATTGACCATATCATGAATATCAGTACACTTGTTAAAAAGATGGTGAATTAAAGCCCAGCTAGAAATAGTTAACTAGGCGCAAGCTGCTAGTAGTGGAGCCCGCTTCTCACTGATTTCATGTTAGCTTTAAACCGGTTTTTGCACGCAAATCATGCAAGTGCAGGCTTCATATCTTATATGGACAACATCCAAGATGCCGCAGAACTCGAGATCCATGGCTGAATGGGAAAAAAATGTGAGTAAGTAGGACTAACATTCAGTGGAATGTCCTCACAGTCAGAGGAAATAATGACGGAAATATAAATAGTCCAGTATTCTAATGTTACAATTCGTATAATTTCCTCTGAAAACACAGTCATGGATGATTGGATCCCACTTTTTCCCACACTTTGGTAACTTAGACGACATGTCTGTTAGACAAATCACAACGCCTGGCACAAAGCCATTATTTCACAACTCTTCGAATCCAAAGCTACTTATGCAGAGCTGTGTGCTTGCAGCAAAAGACAGAACTGCTCCATTTAATCAGACGTTGTCGTCCATAAATGCTGAGAAGCCTCTAGGCAGTGACATTAAGATGGGCTATTTGACCCAGACATTGACTGCAGTGTATTGTAAACACTGTCAGCTCTGACGTGGGTCTGCTGCCCACTTGCTCCATGTCTTTCAAGTGTGTTCTTCCCTCTTGAGTGTTTGTCTCATGGCTGTGACTGACCTGACTCTCTGTCTGTTGACAGCTGGTCTCTGGAGACGGGGCCAACACAGATGCAGGCTCGGTGGCAGATAGTTTAGAGGCAGCACCCCCTTTGGAGAGGACCGGGGGCATCGGAGACTCAAGACCACCTTCTTACCAGTCAGTATATTCATAACAGATTGTTTCTGTTGTTTTTCTTTTAGAGTGCAACAAGGAGATTTTGTCTTAAATGTGAGAGAGACGCCATTTGTACTTGTGTTTGGCTCGGTGCATGTGTCCTAAATAAGTCGGTCTGTGTTTCCTAATCAGCTCAGTAACAGATGAAACGGCAAATTGGATGAAAAAAGTATGATACCTTGTGACTGCCCAGGAGGAAACCATCCCGTAAATTAATCAGACATTGACATTGTCAAGTTGATTTCTCTAAGTTCTTAGTCATTGCCATTTCCTGCATTTGTAATTGCAGTTTTTTTCCCATCTGCAAGTAAAGCAAAGTGTAAAGTGTTTGAACACCATTTCTAATGGGATTATAACAAGAAGCATTTAAAGTTAACGTGTGTTTTAGTGGCTGTTAAGTTAACTTTGCTTTGATAATGATGCAGTGTAAAGCTATCTCTTTTTAAACACTTAACTCTGGCTTCTGTGCACCATCTCTGTCTGAAGTGGGAAGGCAGCGAGCGGTCGGGACAGTCTGGACAATGACACAGAGACCGGCTCCATGGTGTCGCAAAGGAGAGAGAGGGAGCGGCCGCGACGGAAACACACCAACGACCACGGTCAGAAAGATGTTTGCTACATAGTGTTTTACACATCGCACTCCATGTATCAGTTTTATCTCCATGATGTAATTTATCTTGTGCTCTATTCAGCTTTAATAAAGACTGATTCCATGGTATAGGCTCAGTGACTTTAGAGATCCTCTTCTCCATATTCCTATAATCATGTGAGGGCTGTGCAGAGGTTGGATAACTATGGTTTGAGTAACTAGGAAAGTTGCAGAAAAGCAACAGTATCCCACAGTGAGAATAACATGTAGGTGCTCTGCAGTTGTGAAGATGTACTGATCTTTATGAATAAGCAATGACAGTTTGTGAATGGAAGTTTTTAGGGTTTATTTTTCACTGAGCAGGCTTCATGTTAAACACTCGTATTTTAATGTGGTGAAGGTACAGAAAGTGATTTGATTTTCTGTAAAGCCCTTCAAACAGCTTAAAACTGTTCCGGCATCACTTTTAGACACATTTTGAAACATGAAATTTTTGTTCGAACCCTGTCTGAACTTTTTCCTGTTTATACAAAACGCAAAGATGTCCATGCACGTGACGTATACATCATCCTGATCCTGATGCTGTCTCACTGCAGGTGGAAGGCAGAACGGCTACTCGCGACCGATGGGACGCGGGGGCCCCGAATATGACAGCTGCTCGTCCTTCATGAGCAGCGAGCTGGAGTCTACGTCCTGCTTTGATTCAGAGGATGATGACGCAACCAGCAGGTCAGACATCATGTGTAGCTCCTCAGCTTGTTGTTCACAATGAGAACAGTCTTTTCTGTTTGAGGAATGCATCTGGAAATTCAGTTGAAGGGTCTTGGCAGAGATTCGTACAACCTAATTGTCTGGTGGTTCTTGTGGTTACCCCACGGGTTCTCCTCCAGGAGCCATATAAATTTCTGCAACCTACTTAGAGACTGTGCTGTTCTCAGTCTCCAGGCATCTCTAAGGATGTTTTTCCTGTTGATACAGCTTTTAGTAAATCTGGATAAAAGCTTCATCAGTATACGAGTTTCTCTTGATAAAATAAAGAAATGGATTTTTGACCCAGCCTCTGCTAATTGGATTCAGCCAATGCTTTATTATCAGTCAGATCACAACTTCCAAATTATGTGGGTTTATAGTAGTTTTAGAAGCAGTTAAAGTTGGTCAAGCACAACTTCCATCATGGAAACAGTGTTTAAAGCACATTTTATTGGGTAGCTGACAGACAGGCTTTAATTTGATGTTTAGACAAGTTACATTTGGGAAAATAGGTTTTCTCTTTCCTTCCTGGTGGTTTTTAAGTTGAATTCAGTCCCAAACGTTTTCCCATAACTTCATTTATATTATATATATTATCTTTATTAAAGTTAATTGTGTAGCAATAAATAAGAGATTATGTATTGCAGCCATTCCATACATCTGTATAATTTCTAAAAAATACATATGGTTATCTTCATTTCCTGTGTTCAGATTTAGCAGCTCCACTGAGCAGAGCTCCTCTCGTCTAATGAGACGACACCGCCGCCGCCGCCGGAAACCCAAGGCCTCCAATATGGACCGGGTGAGACCACACTCACGTACAGGACTACAAACCAGCACCAGACTTCTCATTTAAAACCATACTCCATTTTACGACTCTTAAATCTTCTTCTCGTATTTCTTTTCTTCCCAGTCTTCATCATTCAGCAGCATCACAGACTCCACCATGTCCCTCAACATCATCACTGTCACTCTGAACATGGGTAAGTGGCTTTGTCTTGTGGAAGTTTTAGATTTGTTGGGACAAGTACAGCCAGTCAGAGCCACACACTGAGCCTTAATTGAAAAATTCCTTTCACACAGTAGGAAAATATGCATGGAACCAGTTTGTTCCATATTGATGCAGGTCAAGATTATTTTTCCTTTTTTATTTGTCTTTACTTTCATCAGTGCTGCTTCTCTTCACTCTAAGGTAAACAATGTTTGTTCCTTTTCACAGAGAAGTACAATTTCTTGGGCATCAGTATTGTGGGTCAGAGTAATGAGAGAGGAGATGGAGGAATCTACATCGGCTCTATCATGAAGGGAGGAGCTGTGGCTGCAGATGGACGGATAGAGCCCGGGGACATGCTGTTGCAGGTGTGTGTCTGTATGTGTGTGAAAGACAGAGTGAAAACGAGATGCACACAGAGAAAAGAAAAATGTGTGTTTGTGCATACCTGGGACTTGGACCAGGAAAGTCTGTGTGTGTTTGGTTTTAGTGCCAGCACCTGCAGTGAAGTAAAAGTAGTTAGTAATGTGAAACCAGTCACAGGATTTTGATTCACATCTCCATGTGTAAAGGATTAAAAAAAACAAAACATCTTTCTTAACTGAGATCAATGTAATTAGCGCACATGGCAGTGACTCAGAACACAGCAACTAATTTTAGATTTTCCAAACTGTTGTCCTGCAGTCTGTTTTTTTTCCCTTCTTCTCATGCCCACTTTTTTAATGTAATCTAACTCATATTGTAAGATAAAAAATGTCGGCCAGCTGGATCTGGATCTTTCAATTGTCATTAATCATCAAAGACCCAGTTCCAGTTTTGTCATACGGCACGCCATGTTGAGCAGTCCCAGGAAGGACTTGGCTTAGGGGGATTTGTTGTAATAAGTGAAAGTGTTTTTATTTCTCATTTTATCCTTGTAGGTGAATGACATAAACTTCGAGAACATGAGCAATGACGATGCTGTTCGAGTACTGAGGGACATAGTGCACAAACCAGGGTAAGTGGCAAACACAATATGAAGAAATAACAGTTTTGACATCATGTTGATGTCTATTTATTGTGTTGCAGATGTATCTATTGAAGTTAGCATGCTCACAAGCTGCCCGCAGCCAGTTTATACCTCAAGAGGTGATGGTTGGATAGTAAACAACACCTTCCTGGTGCTCTGAGCAATGAGTCAGCTAACTGAGTTTACTGGCAGCAGTGACGAGTTTCTCTACTGATACGTGGCCCCCTTTTTTGTTGGGCCTATTGCTACATATTGGACTTTTAACAGCAATGCATTGAAATAGTCTTGAATAAAAGAAAAGCAAAAAACAAGCAGATGAGTGAATCTGAGTAGTAAGTAAGTTGAATCTATTCTTTGTCTCTTTGTCACCAGCCCCATCACTCTGACCGTGGCCAAGTGCTGGGACCCGAACCCTCGGAGCTGCTTCGCTCTGCCCAGGAGTAAGTGTTTCTTTCTCTTGTTACCTTTTTCTCTTTTTCATTGCAATAACATTCACACATGCAAGGCCATCTCTTTAGGTGTGCTGCTCTGGTGAGATCACCAACTGTAACTGCGCGCCCTCTATTTGATTCAACAGGTGAGCCAATCCGGCCCATTGACCCAGCCGCGTGGGTGTCCCACACAGCGGCCATGACCGGGGTATACCCTGCGTACGGCATGAGCCCGTCCATGAGCACCGTCACTTCCACCAGCTCCTCCATCAGCAGCTCTATCCCTGAGACTGAACGTGAGTCACAGCACCCCCTGCAGCTGCTTGGTTAATTCAAAACCAGCTACGTTGGATCTTAGTCACAGTTTTCCATCTACTTGAGTCTAAAGAATTTCTCATGTTCTTTCTTGCAGTTTGTTTCTGTGTTGTACAGTCTCCCTTTTTTAAAAATAAGTTTCACAGCATGTACAGTGTTTTCTGTTTCTTGATAACCTACTGCAAAACTGCAGTAAAAATGTGTATCTTCCTCAGATGTGTTAGTAAATCTCAGAGTTGCTGTAGATCACTGAGGCCCTGCCCTTTCCCTGCATTCCTGCGACCGCGCTCTGTTCCAGCATTTACTGAGTTCAGCCTCACAGCGTCCATCTGCTGTCAAAACTAAGCCATAACTCACAACGCCCATCTTCTCTGTAATCTTTGGAGACGACAGTGATGTTTTTTCCTTCTGGAGAGAAGTTTTTTCCGTTCCTGACACACTTTTGTGAACATGTTGACACGATTCACATTTTGTAGAATTTTTTTTTTTTTTCAATCAGAACATAAATGTCATACGGTCATTTTAACACTGTTGCACCTTGCAGGTCTGGTTACAATTTATGGTTTTTAACAGTGCATTTTGTTTTATAATCTTGGGATTACTGGCCAACAACAAATGTTCAGTTTGTGCCTGGAAGTCTGAACAATAACTTGTTTCTACGCTCACTATTTTACACCAACAATGTTCAACAGTCAGAAATCTGACGTTGACAAGACGAGTATCTCCACTGAAAATGGTCTCAGCAGTGCTGTACATAATGCAGAGCGGCCCCCCTAAAAGGTTGTGTTTTGCACAAAGAGTGTGACTGTTGTTAATGTGCACACCTGCAACAACCTGCACTGCACAGAAACATTAAAAGGAAGTCAGGTTTATGGGAGAGAGGAATAATACTGGTGTGTTTGTGAACACTGGAAATATTTAAACGAGAGGTTTGAAATTCTTTAAATTGTTTTAACCTCTTAGGATTTCGAAAACCTAATGAATAATTGTCGCAGAATATTAAACTGTCACATATGAAATAGTCTAAAGAGAAGATTTTCATACCCTTTTGTATTGCGGGATAGTCGCAAGGCTTTCATCACTGATTGAAGCAGAGATACATTAGACTGGCTGAGAGAAAGTAGGAAGACCAAAAGGAAAATTCAAACACATTATAAAAACATCTTATCAGCTGGAATGTCGTGAACCTCGCTGAAATGATATGTTATGGTATAATAGAGTTGGAGGGAGGACATGATATTATGATCTGGTTTTTGTTGGGGTTTTATCAAGGCCGACTCGGTTGTAGTCCAACTCAAACAAAGATGCTGCCTTATCCAGTCTGATTCATGATTGGGACAGAACGGAGGTCGAATTACAGTCGAGACCACAGGAAACCAAATATCATTTGAGGCAAACTTTGGAGTTGTTTTGATAATAACTGATGGTTGTCCTATTGGTTTGTCGGAAACCAAACGAATGTGCCATAACATTTTGATATTTCTTTGTCCTCACAACTGGATCAGTGGTGTTAAACATGAAGACCCAAACTACTTCATCTTTGAAATGAGTGTGTTGTTCAGCTCCTGAGGTAACGTGTATGCATGTCCTCTGATGTTTCCCAGGATTCGATGACTTCCACCTCTCCATTCACAGCGACATGGCAACAGTCGCTAAGGCCATGGCCTGCCCAGAGTCAGGTCTGGAGGTGCGGGACAGGATGTGGCTCAAGATAACCATCGCTAACGCCTTTATTGGTATGTCTTTGAAAGCACAGGACACGGCTGAGCATTTGTTATTTCCTTCATCAGTGTGCACACACAGCTATATTCCTCATTTGTAGACTAATGTGTCGGGTGATGTGTGAAGTGATGCCTTGAAACCTCTTGTGTCATTTCAGAGATTTTAATTGTTTGATTGAATGACTAGTTTCTTTTATGAGGAGTTCATTATAATCATCCCTATAATCTATTAATACAATTTTTCCTTTATTGTTCCAAGCTGCACATCATTATCATGTTGATAATTAAAAGAAGCTGTGAACAGATTAATATCTCATAAACATAAATGATAAAAGTCATCTTGGATATTATTCTCTATAACACAGTAGTGATGATTGTGATGAGCCGGCGTGGCTCGTTCAGGAGCTGAGATGTCTTTGTCTTCATGTCCTCAGGTTCTGATGTGGTGGACTGGCTCTTCCATCATGTGGAAGGGTTCTCGGACCGCAGAGAAGCTCGTAAATATGCCAGTAACCTGCTGAAGGCCGGCTACATCCGACACACCGTCAACAAGATCACCTTCTCTGAACAGTGTTACTATATCTTTGGAGACCTCTGCGGCAGTAAGTGGACATCCAGCTATTCTTTGGTTAGCTTAGATCTGCAAAGTGTGTATTGTTAAGTTGTATCTGTGTCTGTGATCAGCAGGACAAACTTTACACACTTTAAGTTTGCTTCCACGATTCTGGTCTAAATATTTATTTTCTTCTGTCTCCCTCAGACATGACCCACCTGTCTCTCCACGACCATGATGGTTCCAGTGGGGGCGCCTCAGACCAGGACACTCTCCCCCCTCTGCCCCATCCTGGAGCAGCCCCCTGGCCCATGGCCCTGCCCTACCAGTTCCCCATTCCACACCCATATGAGCTGCCACAGCCCTTCCATGGTGGACCAGGGGCCGGCAGTGCAGGAAGTCAGCACAGCGGTGAGTGCAAAAAATATTACTGTTATGTATGCTCTTTCCAAAGCAGTGGTGAGCTTGAAGTCACGTCACTTAACAGCAGATTTTGGTGATGAGGTTTACCCAAGAAAGGTAGCAAGATGCCCATTAAGACGTCTCCAGTGGCAGCAGATTCATTTTCCCCTCTACACATTTGAGTGCTGCAATCATTATGTTGCACTGATTATTGCAAACACTAAGTTTTCCCCAAACATATCAAGCAGAGCTCCAGAGCGTTTCTTAATGCAACACAGACACACAGAATGATTGTCACAATTAGGGCCAAATGATTTGTGGAAAAAATCTAATTGTGATTTTTTTCGACCGATGTTGCTAAATATTAACTGCCAGTTGCTGCCAACAAGTTTTTTTGTTTTGTTTTGTTTTTTTAATTGGTGTAGAACATAATAATCAAACACACCATAATGACAAAAGTTGACTAACTAAAATAATGATAATACAAGAACAAAAAAAATATTTAAAAAAACAGGACATGTCTGTAAACAATTGGTTGCAACCTCTGCAATTTGCTAATTGCATTGTTTCTAATCTTGAATTTGATGTTAAACTGATGAATCATTCAGCCCTAGTCACAATAATTGCAGCTGATATGAATTCATTCCGGCTACAGCTGCATTTTTATGATGGAGCAAACTACAAACCTTTTAACAAGCACTTTTCGAGCCTATGGAGACAAATACTATGGCTGACATGTCATTTGGCCCAGAAGGATGTAAAGGAATCCTCCTTACATTTTCTGTGTTTCACATCTTGTTTGCTGTTTCACCCTGAACCAGATCAGAATATTGACACATTTTTATATCTCCACACTTCCTCTGCAGTTGTGGGTCCAGTGCATGTTTAAATTAGCTTACTTCAAAGAGCTGAGGGAAACAGTTGAGCTCTGTCAAAAATGTAAAAAATATTCCAAAGCTGTTTTATTTACATGGTTTGTTTGTGTATTTAATGTGTAGAAATAGAAGAGCAGACTTTGTGGTTTTAGGAGCAGTTTGCTTACGCAATGCAGTTATTTACTGAGCAAGAACAGCTGGGCCCACTGACTGCACAACACATCTCAACATGTTGTCTTCATTTTAGTGTTGCTCACTACCACTGAATTTATTTCTGTATGGTTTACTAGCTTACACGATGCAACGTGATTTTTGGAGTTGGGACAATTGCATTTTATTTATTTTATAGGCGGTGCTGAGTTAGCCCAAGACCTACCAATCTGAATGATGCAGAGGGATAAAATATGTCTTTTCATTTGTCTGTGGCTGCGATTGGAAGTGGCCTGCTTCTCAAAATGTTATAAAGGTCCCTTCAGCACTGAAACCGCTATGGTTTTAAAATTGATCAGTCTGAAGAATTTGCCTCTAAAGCAAGCAGGTTGTTTGTGGTAATAAAATGAAAACATGTAATTGCCTTCAGTAATGGGTATGCTGTCTTGCCTGTGAAATGCAGTGAATGCTCAGTGACCACGTCTGCATTAGTCATGCAGCTCTCCTGAGAGTCTCCCACAAACTGGGTCACTTCACTAACGCTCATATTGGAGTGAGTGGCTCATACAGCTCACTCACATTTATTAAAGCAAAACACAAACTAATGTGTTTCTACATTACGCTCAGGTAACAATCGTCTTCTCTTCTGCTGTGTCTACAGGAAGCAGTGGCTCGAACTGCAGTAAGAATGAGGGTCGGAAGTCTGGAGGCAGCGGCAGTGAAACTGAGATCAGGAGCCACCGAGCTCCGAGCGAGCGCTCTGTGGCTCCCCCAAGTGAGCGGAGCGTACGCAGCTCTCTCAGCCACCGCAGTGCCAACTCCCACTCGATAGCCTACGGTGCTGGCCTCGTCTACGGTCCCCCAGGCCTGCCACCACAGCCCCCACATCTGTCTACAGCTGCACCTGGCGCCCCACCAGGCAGAGAGCTCGCCTCTGTGCCCCCCGAGCTCACTGCCTCGCGCCAGTCCCTGCGCTTAGCGGTGGGCAATGCCGGAGAGTTCTTTGTTGATGTGATGTAACGAAGGTTGTAGGCCGATAACAAAGTAGCAGAATGGGCTTTCTCGTGTCAGTGTGAGGCTGAGAAGGACAGCAAGATGGGACAGGAAGTGAGGGAAGACTGCAAAAAGCTGTAACCCAAGACTCCACTATCCTAAAAGCAAACATGGAAGCAAACCCCTGATGTGTATGCAGAGAGAAATGTTCCTCCTCTTGTGTGCTTTTCTTCCTAGTAGTAGTGGCCATACTTTCTTCAGTGAAGAAACACCCCCCCCCCCTCGCTCCAGATGGAACCAAAGCGCCTCTCTCAGTTTCCGCTCCTCAGTGGGGAAGAGTTTGCGTGAGGACAAAAGAGCAGGAGAGGGAGGGAGGCAGTGGAAACGGACTGCTGAGAAAGATGACTCAGCGCTTTTTCTACATGGATGTTTTTCATTTGTTCTTCTCTTTCACTCTTCCCTCCTCTCTGCCTTCCTTATCTCACATTCTCTGTCCTCCCCCACCCCTGTTCACGTCTGAACTGAGAGAAAGAAGCCTCTTCCCTCCTTCTGTTCTTTCAGTCCCCCCCACCTGACCTCTAACAAGAAAAAAAAATCCCTGACAGAAAGCTGAAATGAACACTAACTGTTAACCTTATTCAGACTTTTTAAATGTTTGCTTGACTTAAGAGAGAGAGAAATGGACAAATGTGTATGTAGTGCAAGAGAATCGCAGTCTTTCTTACTGTAAGAATGCATTTGTTTTATTATATACGTAGTTGGTCACAACTAGTTTCATTTTTCAAACGCTAAACATGAGCATCCAGCTTCAAGAGTCATTTTTACACTACACGGCTGCATTTTTCATCCGTTAACCAGAGCATTTTCAGACTCTGTGTTGTGATAATGTATAGTGGAAAAAAAAATTTCTTACCATGTCTTTCACACCTTTTAATCAAGGAAAAAAATGTCTTTTTATTTATAAATATAGTTTTATGACTTAATGCTGCTTTGTGTTGTGTTTCATTTGAGTGTGTGCACATGTTTGTGAAGCAGAAATTTGCCTAGTGTGCGTGTGTTTTTTTTTCCTCCACGGTACCTGAGGTCATATTTGCATTTAAAGGCAGTGGATTCCAGCCTGTCCAACATCAGGAATGTGAAGGTTAGACAATCTGGTGCACAGATGTGTGTGTGTGGGCTGCGGGGTGTGTGCAGGGGATCAGGCTGTGTACATTTTAGTTTTAGCCTCAGAACTGAATGACCCCTTTGCAAGATGTTCCCTGTGGTTTAGAGGGGCGGAAAAAACTCCTGTAGAGTTGATTCAACTTGGACAAAAAAAATAAAATAAATTAAAGTTAAGGTGGACTCTGCAGGACATATTAAAATAAGACCACCCACACAAGGACAAACATACTTCCTGTTTTCCTGCTGGGAAATTAGTTTTCTTGCTTCCACTCTCTGAAAGTGGGAGTTTAAGAGCAGTTATTCACACCAGATTTAAAAGAGAGAGAGAGAGAAAAAAAGGAAGACCACAGTGTTACTCAATGAATCCAGCAAGTTTGATACACGCCAACATGGCCTCTAAATCCATATGAAAAAATGGGACTAACGCTCTGTGCTGCCAGTTATACTCATGACATACTTAAATATTAATGGACAAAACTTAAGCGAATAATTATTGACCAGTAGTCAATGAAGCTTATCATAACAAGGCCTGGGTGCGGTTTACACATCGCTCCAGCCGCGCCTTTTCCTGTCACAGCGGAACGGCTGTGCGTAAGGACGGCGGGTCAGCTGACAGCTATCAGAGGACCTGGAGGAAGGAGCGGAATTAGCGGGTGTGTGAACCGGGAAGCCGCTGGTTCCTGACACAGGCAAACGGGGAGCGACAGACTGGTGGCGTTCGCGAGAGAACTAGGGTAAGCTCACCAGAGTCGGTGCGGGTACACGTTTCTCACCAAAACGACCGAACTAGTAGCCCGGTAACGGTGTCGGACAGCCGGCGAAACCGTTTCACTCGGGAGCGATGCTAACGTTAGCGGCGTTAGCTGCGGTGCCGTTGGCTAGCGTCAAGCTAGCAGCGGCAGTTAACGGTGATAACGGAAACGCGGCGCTTTTCCGTCAAAATAAAAGCACGCAATGTGGCAACTCTGCGCTGTAATGACGAGGTCACATTGTTGGGGGCTGTCTGTACTACATTTCTTTCATTGTTTAATTTGTAAACTGGCGATAATCGGTGCGTTAGAGGTTGAATTGTCGTCAAATGTCCGAGTTTCCTTCTAACCGGAAATCAGTTTGAAATTCCGCACGGCTCGACGCTGGTTCGCTAACACCGCCGCCAGCTAGCCTGCTATCGTAAGCTAAATTAGCTAGCTACCTCTTACTCGGTATATTCTCCATCACTGTGATCTTAGCTGAAGGTCAAGCCCCCCCATCTATGCTGTGGACATTTAAGTATGTGTAAAACAAGGCGTCTCGAGCAGACCTGTCCCTCACTGTTCGAGGCAAAAAAGAGCAAATATGAAAAATGTATGAACGTTTGGAAAATGGCCCGAGTGAGCAGACATCTTGACTTCGGCCAATAAACGGGCGATTAAACCCGCTCATGTCTTGTGCACGGTCTATTCCGTCACGACTCGGTTATGATCATATGGGGAATTAACTTTACTAATCTCGGGCGTGTGATTGTGTTGTACACTTCCTTTTGAAGCGCCGTGTGTTTTAGGGTGTCTGGCCTCTTGTCTTCGAGGAATTTCAAGCATGTCCTTCATCCTCCTGGTTTCCAGAAGCCTCCTTCTTGAATGGGGGCAAACTCCTCTGATTTGATGGTCCAAGTCATAAAACACACAACGCCAATAGTCTAGCAACTACACTCAGATAAAGCTCGCTGTTTGTAGGTGTTAGTTTAACGTAAGACTCCATGTGTTGTCTGATCACATCCAGGCTGCATCTCGTAGTAAAATGCAACAGATTTTTGTAGCTGGCTACCTGGTGACATCCTGCTAATCTGCTTAATCTTTCTTTCAAGGAAAACAAGGAATTGACTGTGGTGAAGGGTGGTGGTGTTTGGAGTCCTTTCAGCCTCTGCTGGAGTGATAGTCGATGCATGTATGTGTATGCACATGCACGAATCAAAAATGAGTCACCACAGTGGGCCAGCTGCAGGGTTTATTCAGTTGGCAATAGTGTCTCTGTGTGTGTGTTTGTGTGTGACTAAGAGGGGGAGACAGAGAAAGCGGATGTGAGGGACAAGCGCCTCCCTGTACTGTCGCTCTCTCCCTCACTTCTCACTGCTTTCACTTCTCTATAACCCCATTTTTTTCCCCTCGTTTCCTTCCTGCAATCCCTCGCTCCCATTTCTGTCTCTTCTCAGGCGGGGTTTGGTTTCACCATGGCCAGTTGGGACTGAGAAGCAGCCACAATGATTGGAGGATTGTTCATCTACAACCACAAGGGGGAGGTCCTCATCTCCCGGGTCTACCGAGATGACATTGGGTACGTTTCACGGGACGCAAAGCTGCTGTAACGTTCCTACATGTTATTTGGGGTTTGGGGGGGAGAGACTTCATGCCAGCGAGGAAGGTCGTGACCCGCTGGGTGTGGACAGGTTGATTCCGAAGCGATGAGAGAGGATTATGTCCCCCCCCCCCCAGCTAAGGAGTTTACATTTGTCTGTTTTGTCATCTCCTCTAAAATGTGTTTTAGGAAAATAGCTAAGCCAGGATTACATTTAGGATTACATTTATGATAATGTCACCAACTCAAAGGACGGAATTAATCTGTGAATATAAAAACCTGCAAAAAAAGATTCTTCCAATAAATGATGAGTGATGTACAAGACAAGTACAATTTAAAAAAAAATAAAAAATAAAAAAAAAACATGTGTTCAACAGACAATGATGCACGTCAGCAAAAAATGATATCCTCCTTCATGGTTTCCCACGGTGTTAAGTAATGATTCGGTTCACTCGCGCTTGTGTTTAACAAACCACACCTTCTCTTTAGAAGATTAGCTGCAGTTGTGTGAGAAGCTCTGCCAGATTGACCTCAGTGTTGGTACAAGACACAAGTTATAATGTATTACCGTATAGCGATGACGTACTGATAGCAAGCACCTATTTCCTCTTCATAGATGGGAACCGTGATCTATTGATCTGCAGCTAAACTTGGAAAAGTACGAAAAAATGAAGTTATGTCAAAGAACAGAAATTCCTAAGTTTTGATTAAAGGGATGGGGATTTAATAATGTATGTTAAAATGGCTTTAAAAAGAATAGTAAGTGAGTTGTAATGGTTCATTATAAATGTGAATATAAAAAGAGACTTTAACTCAACAGAACTGTGGCAGGAGCTGATACAAAGCTGCTGGCAAAAAAAATAGGTATCTGCGAAAAGCAAATCATTCCCGCTGCCCAAGATGGAAGACTTAAAATGCGTCTGAGTCATATCCAGAGTAGGCTGGGGATAAGAGATTAAAAACCAAGCCGGTGGCCTAACCACATGGTAAAAGAAAAATGGTGGTCAAGGTCTGGAACTTCACGTGTGAGGTTAAAGACTACATCAGGACAGGAACTAAGCTGTGTGGCTGGAAAAAACATTTTCTTCCTTTCTTTGTCCCTATTTAGCTCTTTGTGAGACATTGTCGATTGAAACTCTTATTGATCCTCTTTTTGTTTGCGTTAACCAGATTGAGCGATTGAGTTGAGGGTGAGGTAGGCATCTCTCCAAAATACACACCAGGCCCCCAGTGCCTTATACATTTATACAGTGAAGGCTGGCAAGGTACAGAAAGGGCACAGGCGCAGGAAATTGATTTCTTTGTGTCAGTTACTTGGGCACAGAGCAGCAGCGCTGGGTCATTGGGTTACTCTCTGTTCAGACTCTTGAAGTATTTTTTTACATTTCAGTTTTTGTTGTTGTTGGGTTAGATGTTCAGAAAAGGGCAGAAACAGAGTTGTATGTGCTGCGTTTTTCAGAGCTGTTCAGTGTAACAAGTTGCATCAGCAGACTGAGACACCATTTAAATGGTCTGTTTGAACTGAGTGAATGCAGAGTGTGCAGGTTTGTTTAATTGACTGGCAGCCTTGTGTGTCCCAGGATCCTTTCCGTCTTTTGTCCTTCCTGTGTAGCTAGTAATCAGTAATGTGATTGTCACCATGTTATTTTTAATCATTGCTGCTCCTTCCTATCTAGCAGCAGCACAAATCCAGTGCAGCTGCTCGTGTCTTCCTTCTCAAGACACAGCACAGCGTGTTCCACCGAATATCGCTTGATAGATATTAAAAGGAAACAGAGATTGAAATCAGGACTTATTAATAACAGCTTTGACAAACTTATTTTGTAAGGTGTCATTATGGAAGGAGCTATAGGGCTGTTCATATTCAGAATAAATCCAGAAAATCCATACATGTCGTCTCTGACATGGTCCCAGCAGGTGATGGTTATTACCCATTATGCTGCTCCAATTGCTGCAGAGTAAGTGTTATAGTGCTGTGATGACATCTGTGGTTGTGCTTGGAAATTTCATCCTCTTGAAATGGAGTGCTGCAGGGGTGGCACATTTGTGTAGGCTAATCCGGATGTTAGCATCACCCTGGTTGTTTTGACACAAACGGCTATGGTAAATTTAAATTGGATTTTGGATTGGATTGTGTCAAACTAAACTTCATGACAGCTACATGTTTTCTTCAGCAAGATAATCCTCACAAATGAACACCACTTCTTCGGTAGATCAAGAACTGAACTACATCGCTGTCATATGACTTCGCCATCGACACCACTAAGCTTCCTACATCTCCAGTGAACACACTAGTGAGTAGATGTGTGTGTCCATGTTCATCATAATTGTAAAATTCATCTTATCAAAAAACCCTTTCAAAAACCTTTTTGACTTTTTTGAGATAAGGGAACAGGAAGTGTAGGATTATTTCATGGGGAATTCTTAAATGAAGGTGTAACTGAGAGATGCCAATCATGTAAGTTTCACTTTCTATTCTGTTTTGCTGATAACCAACAACTTCGATCAAAGAGCAACATGATGCTGCTGACGTATTCCGTTCCAGTGATGCCGTCATAATAAACACCATGTTACTCACCTTGTCTGTGTACATGATGCACGAAAATGTCTCTTGTGCATTTTTGTCTCTCTCCTCTCCTTTTACTTCATCCTTTTTTCCTCTCTATCCTCTGTATCACCATTTTCCTCCATCTGTCCATCTTGGCCCCTGTAGGAATAGGTAAGAGAAGCTCGAGCCTATCAAGCATGACCCATGACCCTCCCCTCTCATGGCCACCGATCAATGACCCCTCTGAAACCCCCTTAACTGCATGTCCATTGATTCCACAGTCAACTTCCCGTTACTCCCTCCGAGCATGAGTCACCTGTCATGACATTACAGTGGCGATTAAACCACCAGATACTGAGATAACGACAGCTGATCAGCGAACGCCAGCAGATTCAGCCACGACCAGAAGATTGATGCTCACAAACGGCTCTACCGGTGCCAAAGCATGTAGTCTGAGCATGGATTAATTTAGTCCTCTCATCCTTTTCAGTGTGCCCCGATTTATCACAAAGAAACTGAGAGATTATATAGATCATAGATCATTTTGTGCTGATTTAATTGGCTGTTACATGTAGAAGTGGGCCTTGATTGACGTAAGATACATTGAAATCATCTTTGTTTTCAAAATGTTTTTGATGATTTACTTTAATACAAAGCTCTAATGGGATTTGAAAGAAAATATGTTGAATTTTTACTTTTTTGGCTGATACTACTTCTTCTCGGTTTAATGGACGAAGACGAACATTATGGCTGACGCACTGTACCTTTGTCCTCATAGGAGTTCAGTTATTAATTCCTAAACCTGCGAACGTTTATTCATATTTTGTTGAAATTGTAGAAATTACATCTTGATTGTTTCGTCTTGTTTGTCCCTACATTTCTTTTCTTCATGGTGACTTTAAAAATGGGAACAAGCGGTACAGTACTGTTTACCTGCAGACTTGCTTCTTCTAGAATTAGCATATTAGTTATTACATTTTAAGAAAGGGATATTGAGAGTATATCAGCTGTTAATTATTTAAAATAAGGTAGACGACAGTCTTCGATGTCGGTGGTGTCGACATCTGAGTTGTTTCTCTGCAGGATTTGGTTTTCTTGTTAGAACGTGCTGTGTCTTCTGCACTAAGCCTTGTTATTCATATATCCACATTAAGCAAGGCTGCGTTTCCCCAAAGCATCATGGCACTAAGGTATACTTAGGAATACTTGACAATAAACAAGTAGTCCAGATTATTTTGCCAAACATAGTTAACACATTTTTTTCCCATGGAGTCTGGTTAGTTAGGATGCTGCAGCCTGGGTGTGGAGCTACACCCTCAGAGCTTTCCCTCTCCCTCCTGGTAATTATCACCATTTACACAAAACAACACTCCTTTTTAACGTCTTAACGCACAAGCTCAAGGTGTCTCCTTCAAGTTGGTTGGAAAATGTTTTGATTATTTGCTAATTTATTGAAATGGATGAATATCTGATTAGTTGTGTTTTCACAGGATGTCACAGGGTGGGATCTTTATGTAAAAAGCTAAAAAAACAAATAAACAAATGTCTCTTTTTTCTCTTCTCTTTCTCACCCTCCCGTCTCAGGCGTAACGCGGTGGATGCGTTCCGTGTGAACGTGATTCACGCCCGGCAGCAAGTTCGATCCCCGGTGACCAACATCGCCCGCACCAGCTTCTTTCACGTCAAGCGCTCCAACATCTGGTTGGCAGCCGTCACTAAGCAGAATGTCAACGCCGCCATGGTGTTCGAGTTCCTCTACAAGATGTGCGACGTCATGACGGCCTACTTTGGCAAGATCAGCGAGGAGAACATCAAGAACAACTTCGTGCTCATCTACGAACTGCTGGATGGTACGAGACGATAATTAACAGATCCGAATGTCGAATCATGTTACCTAAAATATCATATATACAATGGCATATAAACATTGAAGTGCCCACTTTTAATTAGCTAAAAGTCGACTGCTGTCCTCATTATTGTCCACAGTTTAGCAGTTACTTGTGTTAAAGTATTCTGTGTAAGTAGCAGCTAACCTGAGACAAACAGGCTGGTCGTGCTGATTGACGGTGGCATCATTATTCTACATCAGACACACAGTTTGTGTTTGTCTACCCAGTTGAATAAATAAAACGTTTCACTCAGTCAGCACTGACTCTCTCCATGACCTGATTCGTTTCTCCACCTGACACTTATCTGTCCATGTTTGCTGGTACAGAGATCCTGGACTTTGGCTACCCCCAGAACTCAGAGACCGGCGCTCTGAAGACCTTCATCACCCAGCAGGGCATAAAGGGACAGGTCAGTAAGACAAGTTCAGTCTTTACATTTTCCTGTGTTGAGAAAAGAAGGATAAACATTCAGCTGGCAGCTTAACAGATGAACTTTGCTAACTTCCTCATGACGGTTTTAAAATGGTGTTGATTGAACTGTATTGCAATTATAGAGGATGTTGTTTTTATTGGATTTTAGATTTATATACATTCTTTATATTATAGAGGGTGGACTTGGTATCACAGACACCTCTCAGTGTAACTCAGGCGAATCACAAGTGATAAAACGGGTAATAAAGACACTGTTTTATAGGCAGCTGGTTTGCTCGATCTGGATTTGGCAGATTTTTTACTAGGCTGGCGATGACGATATATATCCTGATCTGCTTCCAGTCCTTGGTGTATTATTATGCTTTAGACTCTGAGTGGTGACATTTGCTTATTGTCTGATTGTGTGCAACAAAAGCCAAAACTTTATGAGCACTTCATAGTTTAAGTATGACTAAAATGTCTGTTTATTGTCTAATTTATTTCTGTTTTTCTCTCCTCCTCCTTTTCCCTTGTTGTGTTCTCGGACTCTTCATAATTCAGCACCAGGTAATAAACAACACTCAGAGATTCTATCTCAGTTAGATTAATTTTGTCTGTGTACGGGACCTTGTCATATTAGTTTTCCTCTCTGGCTGTGGTGCTAATGATTCCTCTTCGTTGCCTTCGCTCTTTTGTCAGTCTGTCAAGCCTTTTCCTTTTGTTGGTGGTGATACAGTTTCTCTCCCTCTCTCCCAGACAAAAGAGGAGCAGTCTCAGATCACCAGCCAGGTGACGGGGCAGATCGGCTGGCGTCGTGAGGGCATCAAGTATCGCCGCAATGAGCTTTTCCTCGATGTACTGGAGAGCGTCAACCTGCTCATGTCACCACAAGGTCTGTTCATACACCTCCTCCTCCTTCCTCCTCCTCCTCCTCCTCGTCCTCCTCCTCCTCCTAACTGGGGGTGGGCTGCAAACATGAATTATTTATTGTAATTGTATCATTCAGAACAACTAGTGACGGCTGTTCAGAGTTTTGTCTTGTATGTCTCTGGGCCTTGAGTCTGTGCATCAGAAACCAACATGTGGAGAACTTCCTCTCCCCAAGAACACATTCATTGGCCCATTAATAGACGGCGTTGATAAAACAAAACAATTTTACCACAGAGTCCATTTGGTAGCTTCTCTGAGGCTTTCAGTGCCATCACACCATCATGTTCAGCAGAGGGCAGCGAGACTCAGATACAGAAAAAGATGTCCTTCTCAGTTGAGCTTAGTTCATAACACAGGCCTTTTTCCCATCCAGGTTATATCTTTTAGTATATGGTACTCAAGATGAGGGAAAATCCCTTTTGGGTGGCTGTTCTATGAATAGTTTTTAATAAGTTATAATAGCCTGTGTCATTTTAACATGCTATGAACAATTTGATTTAATCCCTGCCCACTCCGATCATGGGTACAGATAATTACACTGGTAGTACAGATACAGATAATTGTGCACTCGCTCAGTTGTTAAGTAGAATCCAACTGTTCAGAACAGCAAAGTGCAAAGAAACATGGCTATTTTTAGACTCCATAAATTCTAATTCTTCTCTCCTTCCTGTCCAGGCCAAGTCCTGAGCGCCCACGTGTCGGGCCGAGTAGTGATGAAGAGCTACCTGAGCGGAATGCCCGAGTGCAAATTCGGCATGAACGACAAGATTGTTATCGACAAGCAGGGCAAGGGTGGAGCGTCTGATGAAGCAGGGAAGAGGTGAGCGACACAAAATAGAGAGAACATTTGAATTATGATTTTAGATAATTTGCAGTTCAGTTTTTGTTTTGTTTTTTAATTCAAATTGGTCCTTTTTTTTGTATTATTTTCATCTTAAAAACTCTGACAAGAAAAATTAATTGTCAATTTTTAAGAGAGCGCCTCGTCTGTTAGCCCCGTGTCTGTGTTATGAGTGTTGTCTTGCTGTTTTACAACAAGACAGGCTTTTACAATTTCTTTTTAATTTTTTCTTTCCTTTGGATGCATCTCTCCTTTCTTTCCCTCTCTTTCTTTTCTATGTGCTGTACCTCAGTGATTTAGGGGGAGGAAGGTACTGTACTGATAAGTGTCCTCACCCTATGCCACCTCAACACACACAGACACACAAACACCTGCCTTGTCTAAGCCCTTAAGCACATTAAGAATTTGTACATCTCATGCAGTGTTGCTCCCCACACACTCGATTCAAATCAAACACGCCTTGTTTAACTCTTCAGTGTACTGCCCGGTGGTTGTTTGCCTTTTTGTGGAATGGTTGGTTTTTCGTTTTCTTTACCCCACACCCACCTGCTTGACTTTTTAACTCTTTACCCAAACACCTAACGGGGGTTGTGATTTGTTTTGTTGCACAGTAGTGTCATCTTTATGTTTTTTAGTTTCCATGTCTTGATACTAGCAGTCGTGTCCCTCTGTGTGCTCATATCTTAATGTCTCCTTCTTGACTATTTACATCAGCTGAGGGAGAGTATTAGTTTTATCTTTGGAACAATTGGGATCATAATTATCATACATAAGTTTAGATAGTAAACAGGCAATCTAATAATCTTTTGTCCTCTTTTGTGTGTGTGTGTCTCTGATGTGTATTTTCTCCCGGCAGTGGGAAGCAGTCTATAGCCATCGACGACTGCACTTTCCACCAGTGTGTGCGCCTCAGTAAGTTTGACTCAGAGCGTAGCATCAGCTTCATCCCCCCTGATGGAGAGTATGAGCTCATGAGGTCAGTAGATGGACTTTTTAAAATCTCTTTTAAAGCATTTAATTATCAAACTGTCAGGACAAGAGCAGAGTGTGACAGAAAAGTGTATAAACTGTTTTGAGAAAAGTGTGTATAAACATTATAAAATATATGCATTTTGTTACATGAGCTGTGGTTTGTCTCCCCCCCCCTTCTTGCAGGTATCGCACCACTAAAGACATCATCCTGCCATTCCGAGTCATCCCTCTGGTAAGGGAGGTTGGCCGCACTAAGCTGGAGGTGAAGGTGGTCATCAAGTCCAACTTCAAACCCTCGCTGCTGGCCCAAAAAATTGAGGTGAGCTCTCGTTAATGTCGAGAAGATGATAATGAAGCTTCCTCACGTCGCAGATTTAACACGACCAAATGTACTGATGGCTTCATGTTCGTCTCTTCAGGTGCGCATCCCAACGCCCCTCAACACCAGCGGAGTGCAGGTGATTTGTATGAAGGGAAAAGCCAAGTACAAGGCCAGTGAGAACGCCATCGTCTGGAAGTGAGTAGCTCTGCCCGTATATTCACATACAAACCACAGGCAGCATGATAGAAGTGGACG
Organism: Acanthopagrus latus; assembly: GCF_904848185.1. Lineage (NCBI taxonomy): Eukaryota > Metazoa > Chordata > Actinopteri > Spariformes > Sparidae > Acanthopagrus > Acanthopagrus latus. Next base: position 23,243,389 of record NC_051059.1, on the reverse strand, counting down.
TGACGCCTGGTCTGAAAAGTGAATCTAACGAGGAAGAGCTTTAAACCTGCATTTTATCAGTCAGACTCCACTGCAATGAGTTTGTGGTCTCAGTCACTAGTTTCAAGTCTTCTCCATCGCAGCATGATGTTCATATTGTACGTTGTGGTTCTGTTCATAGTAAAATTGATGAGTATGCTTTAGGGAGTATCAGGACATCCTCAGTGCCTTAATGCCAAACTCAAGGCTACAGAACGTCCTCACACCAGTGAGTGACATAAAGGCGGCTACATCCACTTCATGTTGTAATCTATGATACAAAGTCACTATTCTATGCTGTGTGTGTCAAGTTGATGATTAACAGCATCTCTTGGTGTCTCTGTTTGTTTAACCTCAGACACACAGACCTCTCCTCTTTTACAAACCCCTTTAAACTTGACTCTGACTCATTGTAATAAGGGGTTTCGAAACGTTGTCTCCATGTTTGTGAAATCTTTACAACGCCTCCAAAGCTTCCCCGTTTGTGTGTGTGTGTTTAGGATCAAACGCATGGCTGGGATGAAGGAATCTCAGATCAGCGCTGAGATCGAGCTGCTGCCGACCAACGATAAGAAGAAATGGGCCAGGCCTCCCATCTCTATGAACTTTGAGGTCAGAACTCATTAATAGTTATAGTTATAGTTCATCTGTGTCACACACACACACACACACACACACACACACACACACACACACACACACAGACACTCACACCCAAATGTGATACTGGCAAATCACAGCGTGCTTAACTCGTGCGCTTCCTGTTCAGAGCTCACTGTGAATTTGTGTGACGTACAGCTCCCGGCGTGCCCCGACATGTGCGACACCTGAGTGTTGGCAGGTCTTTAAACGAAAACGAAACAATGTCTTCAATTACATTTTATACTTACAATGCATTTAAAACTTTATTTTTATTTAGAGGAAACTGATTTTTGAGAGGTTTTGAATCTCATTTCTCCATCTTTTAATTTTGATTCGGAAAAACTGATTGTGAATCCAATACTGTCTTTACTTCATACTTGCACCTAACTGTCGACTGGTAAGTGTAGATTAACCTAAATTTTAAGATATGCTACTGCTGGTTACCTGTATGAATACCTACAAGCAGTGTTGCCAGATCTTTGGGGGGGGGATCATGGTGTTAGACGGATCCTGCAACAGGAGAGATCGTAGTCATGACAGCAAGCCCAGCAACGCAACTACACTCAAGAAACATGCCCAAAAACCCACGACCACTAATATTTGTAAGACACTTTACAGAAAGAGATGCCTGGATGATTGGTCAGAAACAAAAAACCTCTTGAATTTGGTTAAAATGACCAAAAAGCATTGAATTAAAGTGTCTGATACCTGTAGACACCCTGGTAACCTCCCTCTCTCCGTCCTCGCAGGTTCCTTTCGCTCCCTCCGGTCTGAAGGTGCGCTACTTGAAGGTGTTTGAGTCTAAGCTCAACTACAGTGACCACGACGTCATCAAATGGGTGCGGTACATCGGCCGCTCCGGCATCTACGAAACTCGCTGCTAAAAGTTCATCTCCTCCGGGCAGCGAACTGACCACTTTTCCTCCCATCTATCTTGTTAAGATTTTTTTCTTCTGCCCCTTCCTACTTTGTCTCTCTCCTCCCCTCGGTCCTCATAGCTTCTCTCATACAGCCCCTCCCCTCCCCCCTCCATCCACCGCCACCCCCTCACCCCTTCCTAACTAGGTGTTGGAGATTGAATTTACATCATTAAAAAAAAAAAAAAGTAAATATGATATAATGCACAGATATATGCAAAATGTGAACCATTGTATCGTATATATCTCGTAGTGATGAGTAAACCTGTAAACCAACTGGTGTCTGAGAGATGAAGACACGTGATGCAGGAGGGAACCAGGGGGAGAGGACTGGAGGCACCTTTAGGTGTCTTTTTAAAAGGGTGCCCTGTTGTGTTTATTCAGTGTTATTGTTCCACTATTTTGTCTCCAGTTACTTTAGACGCCCCCACAAATTCCTAGAGCTATTCACTGGTAAGATGATTTGTAGCTGTTGTGGTTTAAGCGGAATCCTGATATAGTTCCTGTGTATGAATCTGTCTGAGTAGAGTCTCCCCCCCCTCCCCTTTCAAATTGAGATGCATTGTCTGATTCTGTATTGTGGACTTGATTGATATTTGATCTGTGTTTTTTGGGAACGGTCAGTTTGGATCTAAAGTCTCATCTCAGCGTTTACGGGCAGTTAGGAAAGAGAAAGGGACTGAAAGTGGCCGAGCTGTTTTTGTACTTAACCGAAGATCGTTTTCTCTCCATGGCTATTTTTCCGCGGTTAGTTTTACCAGCATTCAGTGAGTTAAGGTCAAAGTAAAGTTGAAACAACGGGGGGAAACATTCCAGACAGTTTTGAGGTTTGACCGTCATCCCGATAAGCTTGTACGTGACTCAAATTTCCTGTTCGTTAAGCACTAAGATCAACTTTTGTCACACTATTTTGATTCCGAGTTGCTGTGGGGAAAACTGGCTCTGGGAGTGTGTTTGCATTGAGGTGAGGTCTCCCCCTGGTGTTCGCCTCGTCACTGTCTGCTTCTTCATGTTTGTAGCCCTGGTGACCGTTCTGTCCAATAAAATCTGACTATGTAACCAACCCCTCCTCTACGCTCTGTCTGTGTGTTTTCATTCTTCTCATATTATTTTAAGGATGCCATAATTCTATTGTGTCACAGTTTCCTCTTCATATTGTCTGACGTGAGGGCGGGGCTGGTGTCGGAACAATGGCTTCTGGGAGATTCTAGTCTAGTTTTCATCCTGTCTATTCATTTGACAAATATAACTGTTTAAAAACTATATAAATAAAATGTCAGTTACTGCCCACAGATTATAAAGATTGCTGCGATGGAAGACAAAAGCTCATTACTCAGCAGTTATAGGAGACAATGACTGGTCAAGATCATGAAAATGCTTTGGCCAACATGTTTAATACATTTTTCCTGTCTTGCTCTCTCTCTACATACAAGACAAACAAAAATAAACGCAAACAGTAAAAGAAGACATGATTTAAACCAGTTGCTGTTAAAAACATTTACATTTGTATCTAGTAGTAGTGGCCGTCATCGGCCTCGAGTCTTTGCCACCTTGAATCGTAACGTGGACATGCGCTTACTGAGGATTTAAGGGAAGAGATTCCACGAGAATCAAGGCGAGGCTTCCCAAAAGTAGCTTAGCACCAGAATCTAGGCTAGATTTCCTCTGCTAAATACTAAACGCACAACTTCACAACTGTGGTAATCCTTTTCAGATATTTCCCAACGTTTAAAATCTGATTTATACCCACAAGAATAGAGGCAGTCTTTGTCGGCTGATTGAAACCACAAGTGCTTTTGGGAAACCGAGCCTGGAACAGATCAATCCGACATCCGTCAGCATTTATGTTAGTGTCATCTGACAGTACTGTGTTACATCTTCAGATCCACCTGTGATGTTTCATTTTTCAGTTGTACAAGAAACAAAACAAGCTTTTATGATCGCTTGAGACGAGACGCACCGAGCCCAGAAAATCTGAAATATTTGACCCAGTCATTTTGCTTCGGTGCTGCAACAATGGTTCCGATCAGAGAGGAAAAATAATGCTCGTCCCTTGTGCTCATGTCAGGAAACAGAACCAGTTTAGGGAAAGAGGAGGTAGCTACGTAAAATGTTGATCTGAAGTTTTGTTTTTTTTTTATTTGACCCCTCATGCTGCAGTCGTGTCTGCCAAAAGACACGTCAGGTTCACCTTTGGATTGGTATATTTTTGGGACAGGCTTGTACATTTTGCTGTTTGCGTGCTGCCAATGAGGAGGCCGTATTCAGAAAACAATCCCGTTTGTGCTCCAACTAACCGAAAGATAAGAAGTGGGGCAGTAAGACAGATCTCAGGTCGTCTCTGCTATGTGAAAAACGTAATACTTTTTATTGTCATCATGTGTATCAGATGGATATTATTACTTCCCTACAGGCCCAGGTGATGCAGAAAAATACTCCAGCCTTGCTCATGTTGATTCACAGCTCCGACTGTCAAAGCACTTCTAAACAGGGACGATTGCGATCGTTATCTGTACACAGGACAAAGAAAGGACAGAGGAAATCTACAAAAATAAGTATTTTCTACATTTAAAACGGGTCGTCCTTGCATGACTTTCTTCACGCCACAGGAAAGGCGTCCAGTTTCAAACTACTAGTCTTCCAAAGACCGAATCTTGTCAGCAGACAAAGAACATTTAAAAGCAAATTTATTACTATATGCAGTCAAGTCAAAGCTGAACCCACATCTGTCACGAGGTGGAGAATGATGACAGAAGACATTTCAAACATGCTGACGTAAGAGCTTGCACGCACAAACATCACATGCACACACACACACACACACTGACAACCCCCGAAGCAGGCAGACGAACGTGGGGAAAAGCGGCTGTAAGTAGACATTTAACACTCGACTCTCAGATCTGATGTAATCTGGAGTTTCCCTGTTATTTAAGAGACAAAAAGAAAGAAAAAGCCAGGTTGGTTGCTTGTTAATACGAGCAGAATATTGCCCCCACGTGAGCAGATCTTTTGTAAAGTCCAGTTTTCTGCTCTGAAAAAGCTCCCCTGGAGAAAATCCAGCAGTGTCTCTGATGTGAGGTCTCAGCTCACCAAACTACATGTGCTGTTCCAACAAGTGACCAAAAACCTGCGAGCCCTTCCACTAAAGCCGTGACAGAAACAAAAAACTTCAACTACAATGACAACCTCAAGAATACCGTCACAGGCGGAAGAGTGCACCGAGTGTAAACCCCTGCAAAAACTCCTAAGTGCCAGTGAGTGACTAATAACATCAAAAGTGACTGAAATAAATGAGATTCATTTTCAAAGAACTCAGGTGACTAGTGGTAACTTGTACTGACCGTTAACACAAGAAAAAATGAGGACTGTTAAAAACAAGAGCGGTGGAGAAACTGTCTGTTTAAGTGAACGTGACTGAAGTGCTAAATTTCAAAGTAAAATCATAAACAAACAAGGAAAATGGAAGCAGGAGCTCGATGAAAACCACGTGACTCGACAGATCAGTTAACCAGTAGCACTGACTGCAGCCCCTCTCCCCCCCAAGACGAAAGCGAAGGATTCAAACGCGCTCTAGTTTTCGTCGTCTTCGTCGTCGTCCTCGCTGATGAGGTATCCGCGGGCCCCGCTGTGGTGGGGTGGAGGCGAGGGGGGCGGGGAGGTCTTGGTGAAGAAGGGGAGACGGAAGGTGGGAGAAGGGGAGCGCTCCTCACGGGTGGGGCTGCTGTCGGGGCTCTGCCTCGGGCTGATGGCCTGCAGCATGCGGCCCTTCCCTTCCTTCAGCATGTGTTTCTGTGGAGGTGAGACGGAAACATGAGGACAAACACAGGAGGAGTTCAAACCCCGCTTCAGACCTTTTTTTAAGTAGCAGAAGCAGAAGTAGTTTAGTAACATTATGCAAGTTCTGCTCTGCACTAATGCAACAGAATTGTGATATGGAGACACACTGACAAATGGTGAGTTTCATCATAAAACCCTGCAGTGACTGATTACAGGCTTAACATCTGCTTCTTAGAGATAATCTGTCAGACATTTTGAGAAATTGGTTGCGGATGCCGTTTTACTTTCATATGGATAAAAAAAAAAAAAAAACTCGACAAACAGATCTGGGCAGCTGTTGATAGACTGGGGCGGAAAACTGGATTCACAAACATCTCTGCTAACACACTTTCTTTCAGAAATGTTCATAACGAACAAAATCAGATCAAACTAAATCTATGAAATCTTATCAGCTGGTGGTGTGTGACCTGACAGTACAGTTGCACAGTGCTTTGCATATTCTGTAAACATACCATCAGTTTCTAGGTGTGTGAATGTTTTTCATGCTTTCAAGGAAGTGAGTGGTTATTAAGCTCATACCAGCGCAGAGGCCACTGTTACGCAAGTCAGGGTAAGTCGCAAGTCTTCTTACCTCTGAGACTACGGTGTAAATAAAGGGCGTGTTCTTTGCAAAACTGCCGGACTAAACAATGTCGAAAGACATAACAAAACCAGCATCCTCACCAGAGCTCCCTCAGGGCCAAACATCTGCAGGAAGTTGCCGATGAACTCCCTGGATTTCTCCTCCCATTTCTGGATAAGATCGATGCTCTTCTCCTCCACCTTCTGGACGAACTCTTTGCTCTTCTCCTCCACGTCACGGACCTTCCTCTTCACCTTGTCCACGCGCTCCTGCAGGTGGTACTTCTTCTCCTGAAAAGAGAAAGACAGGTTACAAAAATAAGTTAAGAAATCTGTAACTGCCACGTTTACATTATAAGCTCTCTTCTCATCCATTCAAACCAAAGACAAGTTTCATACGTTAATGAAGCTGACGTTGAGCTCCTTTGCTGTGTATCCTCTCTGCAGGTTGCGTCTGACGTACACATCATAGTCCCGGACTATGCGTGTGATGATGTCGGAGGTGGAGATGCCCTCTGTGCGCTGGGTGGGAGCGAACATACCTGTGGAGGGCATTAAAAAGCTCAGATGTTTAGAATTACACTCTGTCCATCAGCCTGAGGTGAAGATGAACTGAAGAGACAAACCTCTAACCAGCAGATAAAACTGGCACAAATGATTGTAATGCAGTTATCTGCAAATTAACTGTATTTACTGACAACGGCAGGATGAAGTGTTCCCGTCATATTCTCTACATACGATCATGTGTTTGACAAAGTGGTGAGCCTCGCCCCATCTGACCTGGGAAAGCCTGAGCCTTTAGAGGATGCACCTTTCATTCCAAATCATTACACTATCACCAGTGAACCTGTTTACCTGTGGAATGATCCAAACAGGTGTTTTATGAGTCTTTCCCAGACTTTTGGTGCTCCTGTTCCAACACGTTTGAAATACGTCGCTGGCATCAAATTCAGCATCAGCATGTTTTTACAATATATATTTAAATTACACCTTTAACGGTCGATCACATTGAGACATATTGTCAGTTGCTCACTTTTAAGATGCACATAACTGTTAAAATTCTCTCAACTTTTCAGCATGAGCGCGTGACCACACCGTTAGTTAGACTTGATCGCTCAGTTTAACACAGACCTACTCCACAGGTGTAGGTCCACCCTGTTCTTTCTAAGGCGTTTTGAATGCAACTGCACCTGTAGTGACAAGTCTCTGTGTGATCAGAGCTTTAATCATCACCCCTTATAACCCTTTAAAACAGGTATTGTCAAGTATTTGTGTTTCTTTTACCTGCAACTACCATGTACGTACAGTGGGGCAAATAAGTATTTAGTCAACCACTAATTGTGCAATTTCTCCCACTTGAAAAGATTAGAGAGGCCTGTAATTGTCAACATGGGTAAACCTCAACCATGAGAGACAGAATGTGGAAAAAAAACCCAGAAAATCACATTGTTTGATTTTTAAAGAATTTATTTGCAAATCATGGTGGAAAATAAGTATTTGGTCAATACCAAAAGTTCATCTCAATACTTTATTATGTACCCTTTGTTGGCAATAACGGAGGCCAAACGTTTTCTGTAACTCTTCACAGGGTTTTCACACACTGTTGCTGGTATTTTGGCCCATTCCTCCATGCAGATCTCCTCTAGAGCAGTGATGTTTTGGGGTTGTCGTTGGGCAACACGGACTTTCAACTCCCTCCACAGATTTTCTATGGGGTTGAGATCTGGAGACTGGCTAGGCCACTCCAGGACCTTGAAATGCTTCTTACGAAGCCACTCCTTTGTTGCCCTGGCTGTGTGTTTGGGATCATTGTCATGCTGAAAGACCCAGCCACGTCTCATCTTCAATGCCCTTGCTGATGGAAGGAGATTTTCACTCAAAATCTCTCGATACATGGCCCCATTCATTCTTTCCTTTACACAGATCAGTCGTCCTGGTCCCTTTGCAGAAAAACAGCCCCAAAGCATGATGTTTCCACCCCCATGCTTCACAGTGGGTATGGTGTTCTTCGGATGCAATTCAGTATTCTTTCTCCTCCAAACACGAGAACCTGTGTTTCTACCAAAAAGTTCTATTTTGGTTTCATCTGACCATAACACATTCTCCCAGTCCTCTTCTGGATCATCCAAATGCTCTCTAGCGAACCGCAGACGGGCCTGGACGTGTACTGGCTTCAGCAGGGGGACACGTCTGGCAGTGCA
>NC_051059.1:22280213-22330213 GCF_904848185.1 Acanthopagrus latus | reverse complement strand
GATGAGCCTTAGCAACACGTACACCACGCTGACCCCCCTGCAGCATCTACCTCCGATATCCAACGTCTCGGATAAGTTTCACCACCCGCACTCACACCACCACGCTGCCGCCCATCAACGCCTCTCCGCCGGGAACGTCAGCGGCAGCTTCACGCTGATGCGGGACGACCACCGGGGGCTCGCCTCCATGGGCAACCTGTACAGCCACTACCCCAAAGAGATGTCCGTGTCCGGCATGGGTCACGGCTCGCTCTCCCCGCTGTCCAGCGGGCTGGGCTCTTTGCACAACTCCCAGCAGCCTCTCTCGGCCTACGGTCCGAGCGCACACCTCTCCACCGACGCCAAGATGCTCTCTCCGGTGTCAGGGTTCGAGTCCCACGCCTCCATGCTGTCCCGGAGCGACCAAGAACACCTGGCCAGGAGTTTAGGGGGCCACGGCCACGGTATGATCTCCAACCTCAACGGCATGCACCACCACCCGCACAGTCACCTCCACTCCCAGGCGAACGGCGCGGTCATGCTGGGGGAGCGGGAGCGGCACGGCCACGGAGGCGGGCAGGGAGTAGCGGGGTCAGGCATCCAGGCGGAAGAAATCAACACAAAGGAAGTGGCTCAGCGGATAACGGCCGAGTTAAAGCGCTACTCCATCCCGCAGGCCATATTCGCCCAGAGGATCTTGAGCCGGTCGCAGGGAACCCTGTCAGACCTGCTACGGAACCCCAAACCCTGGAGTAAGCTCAAGTCAGGCCGGGAGACCTTCAGGAGGATGTGGAAGTGGCTGCAGGAGCCCGAGTTCCAGCGGATGTCTGCCCTCCGGCTGGCCGGTAAGAACCCCCCCACCACCCCCGTACTCTCAGGTTTATGACTCCACATTAAAACTGATCAATCTGAAGCAACACCACCTCACACCGCGAGCCTCCGAGCGACCAACACTGCACGCTGAAGCCGCGCAGGCCCGAAACGTTCAGCACCGCGGACAGCTCAGGGAGAGAGCGCGCACCGAAACCATCTCATTACTTCCTAAAGGAAAATAGATTATTCACGCCAAAGAGGACACGTGTGATTGTTTAGTTTAAAGCTCTGCTAAACAAAGATGTTAACGACTTGCTAGCTTTGGGGCGTGCACACAACTGCGTTTTACGCGGGCCGCTGTGGACTCAATCTGTAGGTCTATATTTTTGATCGGCGCGCAGCAAATCGCCATTGATTCACAATAAACCTCGGAATAGTTGCCCTCCCACCCGACGGCTGTACACACACACACACACACACACACACACACACACACACACACACACACACACACACACACACTCCACGGTGATGGTGGTGATGGAGATGGTGGTTGCGTGGCCAACTAGTTGCGCGCTTGGAGAAAAAAATCCGGGGTGACCCCGGGCTGCCCGATCGATACCGCCGGTTCCCACTCTCCCTTTTAAATGTGGCACGCGGATCGATACTCGTATCGGAGCTGAAAGACGCAATAACCGCACTGAGCCTCTCTCTCTCTCCGGGTTCCCCGTTAACGCCGCGTAGTAAAAGAAAAAAAAAAAAAGAAAAAAGCTCTAAATTTAGATCACGGGGGCAGGTGTGGGGCAGGTGTGACGGGCTGTGAGGCAGGACGCACGCGCAGACCGTCACACCTGCCCTCGTGATCTGAACGTGACCATGAATCTCACCATGACTTAAACAACATGACGTCACTCTTGTGATCAGAAGAGAAATGGATCACTCCCCTCCAACATGGATCCACTGATCCGTTTCAAGGCGACCCTCAAGCCGCACGAGCCGTTCTGATGACGTATTGATGACAGACGTAAAGAATAAAGATTGCTGCCTTTTGATTGGCTGAAAAAGTGACACCTGTAACTAATATACTAGTTTAATACAGTAACAGTTATTACAGTAAAATACCTCTGACGTTGCAACTCCACGTCACAGTTTTTGTGGACAGCAACGTCACAGCTTTAAAGGTGCATTATGTAGTTTCTTTTGGAAGAAAAGAGAAAATGTCTTGTTTTTTTTCAAGCTCAAGAAAAAACCTGATAGACACACTCTCTTTGTTTTCCTGATTGAATTAACTCAACACACAGTTTCACACTGTTTCATTTGTATACGTGTGGCGGACCCTGCCACCTTTCTAGCTTTCAAACAGATGTTCAGGGAAACCTTATTTTCCTCTGAGGAATAAATAAAATAGATATTTCTGAGTTTGAGCCATCGTAAACACGACCTTTACTGAGTTTCTTACATTTTTCTCCCGAACTGTGCACCTACACCAAACTACACCACCCTTTTAATGTTCAATAAAAACAACACAACTCAAATGTGCACTGTGGCATTCTGGGCGAAAAAAAAGCAATTCAGAAACTCAGAGAGGTAATATTCACCATAAAAGAAAAAAAAAAATCTCTGCAAACAAACAATAAATATATTTACTTTCTATTAATAATAAGGTTGAGCGGTGGCAGGGTCCGCCACATATAAACAGAGTAAAACATCCTTTGTCACAAGAACAAGGAGAGTTTGATTATCTAGTTTGTTTAGACATAAAAAAAAAGTCTTTTATCCCCAAAAACTACATGGTGCACCTTTAAATCTGATAGATAGATAGATAGATAGATAGATAGATAGATAGATAGATAGATAGATAGATAGATAGATAGATAGATAGATAGATAGATGAGGATTAGGAGCTGAGGCTGTGAGTGTCATTAATAGTGTAGCTCTGTCCTTTCAGTGTTTGCCTGGCTTTGCACATAAGAGATCAATAAGGCCGTTTCCCCTTCCCACCTCCTCCCCCTCCTTCCCCCCTCCTCTCTCCCACTCCCTGGCGCTCTCCCTCTTTTTTTTCTCTCCCTCCCTCTCTTTCTCTTTCTCTCTCTCGACCTCTCCGGAGCATATGACAATAATATCACTAATCTTTCGCTGCTGGTTAACCTGGCAACAGGCAGCCAGGTTGTTTGGCTTCAGGAGGAGGATCTGCGCCACAGGAGGACAAACAAAAACAAAACACACACACACACACACACACACACACACACACACACACACACACACACACACACACACACACACACACACACACACACACACAGCCATTTTCCGCTCCTCCACTCTATCTTTTAATGCCCATCAAAAAATAAAAAATAAAAAAAACTTGCCTGCGCGCCATTAAAGATTAATATACACCGGGTCTGCTGTTTCTCATACATATATCCTTTCTGGAGGAATACAAATGGAGCAAATTGGGAAACGTAGGCTACAAAAAGTGTAAGTGCGAGAAGCGTGTAAAGCAAAAAACAAAAAACCAAAAACCTGTGGACATGTGGAGAAGGAAGAAAAGAGAGCGAGAGAAGCTGCGGAGATGCCATTGATTGAGTGAGGAGGGCGGGCAGGTTTGGGCTTTGTGCGAACAGCCAGATAGAGACAGGGTAGTGAAAGGATCAATAGCGACCTTAATAATTGATAAGTATAAGGGAGAAGGGAGGGTGGGGGAGAGAGGGGAAGAAAGAGAGAGGCAGAGGGTGGTGGTGGTGGTGCTGTTCGCTCTTGTAACAGCATCTTCTAGGTAAGCAAAGTCAAATCTGTGGTTAAGCGCCGAGGACCACACGCAGCCGGAACACGCGCCGGAGGGCGTGTAAGTGGTTTCACAGAACCCCGTTCACACAGAAACACGTCCCGCGAAACACCCACACACAGCGTGGAGGAGGGTGGGTGTGTGAGCACATCAGAGCTTCTCACGGCAGACAGGGAGCATCCGAGCGTCGAGCCGGCGTAACGAGCGCGTTCTGCCCGCGTCAGCACACCCAAGGTTGTGATGTCATTTGATTTTAAAGGTTGCGATGCTTTATGGGGGTTTGTAATGCCTTTATGAAGGAGGAGGAGGAGGAGGAGGAGGAGGAGGAGGAGGAGGAGGCACGCGAGCACAGTTCACCCAGTGTGTGCGTGCCTGTGTGTGAGTGCTTCCACATGTGTGTGTGTGTGTGTGTGTGTGTGTGTGTGTGTGTGTGTGTGTGTGTGTGTGTGTGTGTGTGTGTGTGACTGGGTTATAGAGTATGTCTGCACTATACATTGTTCAGGCTTATCTGACTCACTCTGAATCGGTATTGATTTCCTCTCTTCTGCTCTCTTCGGCTCTCTCATTCTCCCTCCTCCCTCCTTCTCCTTCCTCCCCCCACCTCCTCCTCCTCCTCCTCCTCCTCCCCTCTCTCTCTCTCTCTTCTGGCTCTGTGCCAGCATCAGCAGATCACATCCTTTCGCCTCTCTACCCTACATTTTTATTTATCTATTTATTTTTTGCGTATGTAGCCACCACTGACACGCATTGTGAAATATAGTGACAGTCGGTGCGAATGAGAGCGACTGAGAGGAAACACCGGGCTGCACATCACAGAGGAGTGAAGAAAAACCTTTTATGTTACATTTTAAATGATCTTACATTAAATAGAATCAGATGGAATCAGATATGTGTGGCAGCTAACCAATCATATCTCACCATTTTATATCAGCAAGCAAACAAACAAACAAACAAACAAACAAATAAATAAATACATCAGGTGTGTTGACGACCTCCACCCTCTTCAGCACTGGGACGTTTCATTCACAACATCCTGAAAGTGCAAATATTTAATAAAAGACGTTTTTTTTTTGTTTTTTTTAAATGTGTGTTTTCAGTAACTTTGACTCTCACAGACTCACTCGACTAACTGTATTTTAAGGCGAATGATATCAGAGGCAACACGAGGGCGTCACTTTGTGTGGAGACATGATGACTTTACAAATGTAAGATTTTAGGCGATGTCACGATCAGTATGACGTCAGAGTAGATGATTATGTCAGAGGGGGGAAAAACTGCGTGATGTCATATTAAAAGGGCGAGCTGGGTTTCAGAATATCTTCTAATAATTAACGCTTGTATAAAGTGGTGGAGACGCAGCCTGAGTGACTCCAGGATCATGTAAAAAAACTGAAAGTCAGTCTGAATTATTTCATTTTAATTTCCATCGAGTCCATCTGAGGTCAAAACTCTCAGGCTGAGAAGCAGAAGTGTAAATGATGCAACACTTACTTTAATAATGGTTGCTTTATAAAGAGGCTGGGATCTATTATATGAACATAAACATGTGAATAAAGGAAATAATGTCTGATTGATTCGTCTCTAAATGCTCTGCCTGATGTTTCCTTTGGTGAACATTCATTAAATCTCTTCAGGTCAGTTTGTAAGAGAAGAGAAACTTCGCCTTAAATCTCTAAAGGTGTAAATAAAATCTTTAAAGTTAGATTCGTCAGGGTTTAATTAAAGTTAAACTGGAAAACCTGTTTCAAAATAAAACTCACTATAGCTGTATGTGTGTGTGTGTGTGTGTGTGTGTGTGTGTGTGTGTGTGTGTGTGTGTGTGTTGCTCAGAAGTGTATTTCAGTATTTCAACATTTAGTTTATTTAATTATCTTAATTTCTCATTTTCCTTGTTTTATTTATTACAAATTGCCAACACAGACTTTTTGTTTATCACCTTTCATAAATAAAGTTAATTCTTACATTGATAGACTTTAATTCAGAATTAACTTTGTTAACACAACATGGACACTTTTTATGTTAGAATTAAATTATATTATATTTTTTCGTTTTATTAATTAATTAATTAATTAATTTTTTATTGTTTAATAACTTCACAGACTGTAACTTTATACATAAATCTGTACATGTCGTATTTATCAATCTGCCTTCAAACTAACATCTGAACATTTTCCTTGAATTAAAATGAAATAAATAATGTACGAACATTTCCACACAATTAAAACAAAACATCAAACAAACGCCGAATTTTAAAATCCCTCCTCGTCCGATATTTACGTCATTAATATGCGCCTGCCAGGTTTTTATAATTAACATTTCTACGTCACATTTCTCGCTTTAATTTCTCCCTCGTTTTAAAATAAAGACAAACAAACAAAAAAAAAAATACACCTCGTTTTGTTTCTCTGCGTCGAGTTAATTCGTCCCGAGTTGTTTCGGAGAGAACAACAACAACTGAATTGGAATAAAACATTTTTTTCTGAGCCCTGCAGACGGATAATAGATCCGATATCTGATGGGCTGTAAAGCTGCCGATCACTCGTCCCAACAGGACAACACGAGGCTTTACATCGACAAATAAACGAGAAGCCTTCAAATAATCCGATCCTCATCAGTCCGGCGGGTTTTTTTTTTTTTTTTTTTGTTTTCGTCCTGTTTCCTCCGCTGCTTGTGTGTCGGTGCCTTTGTTTTCCTTTTTTCCCCCCTATTTTTTCCCCCTCACCTACTTCCCAGCAATGAATAGGCCTATATCATGATCAATATAATCAATAACCGTACATCTGAGAGGTGTGACAGAGAGTGATTGACGTCAAACTGTTTCTCGCCTGCAGTCGTCCGTCCAGGGCGGGAGAGGGCCCGTCTCACCGGACACAAAGCCCGATTTCATCCGTCCGTCCAGGCGTCGACTAGCAGCAGCACGGTGCGGTTAGTTCACCGTCTGCCCCCCCACTCATGCCCTCCCTCCTCCTCCTCCTCCTCCTCCTCCTCCCCTCCTCCTCCTCCCATCATCTGCCTGCACACACACACACACACACACACACACACACACACACACATGCACCCTACACCTATAAATTCATTGATCCGTGTGTGTGTTTATTGGCATTTTTTTTTTTGATGACAGTCACATCACATCTGCCTCTCTTTATTTGGACCACATCACAGAGTGTGACTCACACCCACTTCTCAGCTTCCATCATCTCAGTCTTTTATTTTTTTAATTTTTGTTTGTTTTGTATTTAATATCTGGAGGAGGCAGCTGCCATCTGAGACTCTCATGTTTCCTCCTCCACGTTCAACACTTTCCAAAACACAGCAGACGAGACAGAGTCTTCAGTCAGCTGTCAGCAGGTGTTCAGCCTGTTTTGATTATTTTGTGTGTGTGTGTGTGTGTGTGTGTGTTGCCTCCTCACTGTGCAGACTGTGATGTGTGGTCTGCTGTGCTCACCTGAGCCAATCACCGCTCAATACGCAGCTTTCGCCGGTGTGATGTCGAAAAAACTTGAAGCCTGCAGCTGAAGCCAAGAGTTAGAAACTTTTCACAAGAGCCGCAACTAATGATCAGTTTCATTCCCCGGTTAGTCGATCATGCCGATTATCTCCTCGGTTAATCGATTAGTTTGGTCTGAAACATGCCAGATAATGTTGATCGGTGTTTCCACAAAGCCGCGTAAAAGAGGAGTAAAGAACCAGGGAAATATTCACGTTTAAATGTGCAGTCCAGGGAGATATTTTAAGAGATGAGGCACGTCTTCATTTATCGATTTTCATGATGGAATGAACTGAATGAAAATATATTTTTATGTGAGCAGAACCCTCCGTGGTACCTTCTACTGTCAAATAGCGTTCCTGGCACTTCATTTCCCTCAAGGATCGATTGTTTTTATGTAAGAAATATCAAATAACGACCTCTGAGTTACATCATTGCCTCATTACTACTGTAGTTATGAACTTTCTGAGTTTAATTCTTCCCCCAAAGTACATCGTGGACCTTCAAGAAGCCTCAAGCGGAACATTTTGACTTTTTGTTCCATGAAAAATTGCTCAAACCGATTTATCGACTATCAAAATCTTCTATGCTTTCATGCCACAATTAAACTTTGACACAACTTTTTGTTCTAAGAGTGTTTTTGTAGGGAGACGAGACACTTTTTACGTTTGATTATTTAACAGCCACATAAAGGTGTATTTATTTCAAATAGTAGTTACTATCTATAACAACACCTCAGGTTGTTGTGCACTGTTGGAAATTAAGAAAAGTTATCTTATAATCAGGTTTTCAGAACAATGACCAATCAAAAATAAAATTGTCGTACGGCCCCTTTATTTCGTAGCTTATATTGACTTAAAATTTCCTTTAAAAATGTCCAAATCACATATATTTTATTAAAGAAACAGGATTGATAGCTTTAGAAACATAATTAATTTACTTGGCATGACTATCATATTTTTTTTGGATGCTCTGATTTCTCTCCATGTGCTTCAGTCCAACATGAATTGAGTATACTTCCTTAATCTGTGGTCACATGACTACAGAAGCATTGGGATTGTCAGACGAGTCCTACAGTCATTATCTGACGTTTGGAATGAGACTCAAAAATCAACAAATAGAACCTTTAATGGTGACCTAGATACAGGTGGTGGCTGATTTTACCTGCTGGCTCGAAGTATCACGTTCTCATCTATATCTTAAAGATGTCATAATATGCTAATTTTAAGGTTCATACTTTTATTGGGGGGTCCTTGTAGAGAAGCTTTACATACTTTAAATTTAAAAAAAAAACACATTATTTTTCTCACATGGTTCATTTCTGCAGCATCTCATTTTCACACGGTGTTTTGAACGCTCCATTTTAGCTACAGAGTGAGACATCTCACCTTTGTTCAATCTTTGCTGGGAGTTGCACATGCGCATTACTTAATTACTTGCAGCCAATCAGAGGCAGAGCAGGGCAGCTCCTGCTAGTAAGGTAGTGTGATCTAAAATAACGCCGCCACAGCAGTAGCAACTTAATGTCTGCTGGCTGACTGGAGTGTAAATATTTAATAAAATATAAAAATATATGTTCGTAGCTACGGAAGTAACGGCTCGATTCAAAACCAGGCGTTTCAGGCGGTGCATGACATGTTTCCTGTGGGAGAGAGTGACTCACTTTGATGCAGACTTTGGACTTTTTTACTTTGCGAACATTTCACATGCACAGAAAAAGGCAAATCCCCCAAACAGCACAACATGACCACTGAGGAACTGACTGAATATGATCAGCTGTTGTCCGGTCCAGCTGATATTTATCTCTCAGCTGCAGATTGCTATCAGGCGATCACATGCTCTGTAATATAACAAACAAAGTCAACCACCATCCGCCGACTTCCCCTCTCATCCTCATGTATAATTGCACATCTTACAGACAAAGTGGAGGCGAAGTAGCAGCAGCAGCCACTTAAGCGATAAAGGCCGAGCGGCTTTTAAAAGGAGGCACAAGTTAACATGCTACACGCAGGCAGCGAGTTAATCTTCGGATCGTCGAGAGCTTGAGATTAAGCGGAGTGGCAGTTGCATCGTTGACACCAGGACGCAGGAAAAGAGGCGACATGAGCGAGCGCCACTTGAGACCGCCGAGCGCCATCGCTTGTCTCCTCTGAAAAGCCCATTTGGTAATGAGGCGACTAAAGATAGCCTACGACGGTGTGCTCCTCGTCTCGAGAGAGGTCACTTTAATGAGCAGCTCCCTCTTTACCATCCCTGTGGTCCTATTCAGTGCCGTGGAAGGGGGAGCCTCATTTGAAATGTATCTATTGATTATCTGGAATATGATTGACCAGGCAGGCCCGGGACTTGTGCTAACTCTCCGCTGTCGCTCCGCAGGCCTCCGGGCTGCGTTGGGGAGGCTGACGGAGGAGAACCAGAGTGGTGTTGGCATTGTAAAATGGCCGGTAGCACAAGTTGTTCGAAAACAGGCATTACATATTAAATTATCACTATATTAGCACTAGCATTCAGTCATTACATTAGGGGAGTATTGAGTTTGGTTTGAGACAGCACTTAGAGAGCTGCGAGGAGATTCTGGCATGGCTGGGCCTGGAACCAATTGAATAAACGTTCCATGAAATGGTTCTGAAGTGCGGATCAATCAATATGGGGGCTATCAATCTGAGGGCAAATTAAAACAATTGAGCAAAACAAGGAAGAAGGGGAGCAGAGTTGAAGAAGTGGAAGGAAAACGGCCGAACACATCCAACCCTGCGTCCATCCAGCTGGAGGGAGAGAAATATCTTGTTTATTAATTATGCTTTGCTTGCAGTAACAAAGCATGAACAATGGGCCTGTACACACAGACACACACACACACACACACACACACACACACACACACACAGGCATGCATACACATGTGCACATTCGTATTGATCTGCTCCCCTCACAGTCAAATCTGTTTACTGCTGTTGTCTAAACCTGCTGTAAAGTCATCAATCATTTGCATACACCACCTCCACACCACCTTCTCCTCCACCTCCACACCACCTTCTCCTCCACACCACCACCTCCTCCTCCACCTCCACCTCCACCTTCTCCACCTCCTCTTCCTCCTCAAATATACCTCCTCACTTCCCTTTCTTCCCTCCACCTCCACGTGTGCTTATTGTATTATTATTATTATTAGTTATTATTATTAGTTATTAAATACAAGTCAGACACATTATGAGAGACATTCCTTTGTCCTCTCTCCAGCTCTCGGGCTGGATGGCTGCCACTCTTTCCCGCCACACTTCTTCTCTTTGTTCCTCCACAGATAAACAATTTCTTCTCCATCTGTCTGTCACACAGGCGCGCTCACGAGCTCTACTCCCCGATGCGAGGCCGTGCACGCCGCGCGCGCGCACACACACATAGAAACACACACACACACACACACACACACACACACACCTCGGTCTCGCGGATCGATGGGGATCGATCGGGTGGGGAAGGGAGCCCTGATTACTGGACCACGTGTTCGGGAGAAAACCGCGGAAAATCGATCATTGCAGCTTTTTAGGGCAGCAGAACAGAACAGACTCCCTTCAGTCTCCACAGCCAGAGCCGAGCCTACTGACGGTGCAGCCGGGCAAGGCACACCGCCTCTTTGTCAGCATTTCACATCACGCTCCTCCAGTTTCACACAGACCCGCCGCGAAAACTATTTATCCTCCACGATCTGTTTTTTTTCTTCTTCTTCTTCTTCTTCCTTGTGCATCATTAAACCCTGGATTTACACGTTCACACAGAATAATAACGATTAAGCTCACACTCCCACTGCTGCTTTTATTTTATTTATTTTTTCTCTCTTTGCATGTTAAAGACAGCACTGATGACCATTTTCAAGCCTTCTATATGTCTGCAGATTGATTTCCTATCCTCCAGGTGGCCTCGCTGGTTTCACTTCATTTCACTGCACTCTGCAACTTGTAGATATTTGAAACTTGCCTGAAATAGGAAATCCATCCCACTGAAGACTTAATCCCCTTAATGTTTGTTCTCTGTGTTATTGCCATGTTCTGCCTGCTGCAGGAGCCATTACAGGCCCGTGTGTAGCATTCAAGGACAGTTCGACATCTGGGCCGTGTTGAAACTTTACATTAGGGGCGTCATAATGTTCCAATATTGGTGATAATCACGATATATACAAAACAAAACATATAGAAGACAGAATATAACCTGAGTCACTGCTGAATGCTTCTAACTGTAGCCTTGCTAGCACGTTAGCTCAGTTAGCTGTGCAGGTAGCAGGTAGATGTAGGCTTAGGAGCGTTGGTGGTCACACCGTTAGCATGGTAGCTTTTGACCATAATGAGTTGGGGCTAGCTGGTTAGCGCGCAAACTTCAGTAGATATCTGATCGATATGATACGCGGATCTATTCACACTCTGTCGATAGTTTCAGCTTTTTCTTAATTTCTACATGTTGCACCTGTAACGCTCAGAGTCACCCGCCATGAAACGGAAAAATTTAATCAAGTGTAATTGTTCTTTTTGTTCACTTTTGTACATTCATGGTCACAGACTCTCTTTCCGCCTCCCTACACACATTTTTTTTCTGAGTGTATTTATTTGCAAGAGACTTAAATTATATATAAATACATCCTTTAAATTAAAATATCCAGTGGTTTCACGCTTACAATCCTCACGTTTTGTAGAAATGTGTGAGCTTGTCGGTGGTTCTGGATACACAGCTGTAAAGAATTATAGTTACCACAAACTATGATGTAAATATAAAAAAAACCACACACATTCATGGTGAAAAGTCTATGTTAATTTTCTTGTTTTCTCTGTGAGAAAATCGTACCTTGAACAACAATTCTCAGATCTCGGCGTGTCCATGAACACACCGGATGTAAGTGATTTCAGAGCAGACTGCCTGCCTGTTTGAAAGTAGACTTAAGAGACAACAATGGTTTGAAAAGTTAACCTCTAGTTGGAAATCTGAAAGCTCTCAAGAATTTGGCTGCTTTGAGGGTAAGAAATCAATCGGAGGATATTAAATTTACTTCGGGAGATAAGACAGACAGTATTTTAAAGGCTGAAGCCGTTAAAGGTGATTAGATAGCTTCAGTTTTAACCTTCAGAAATGAGTTTTAATTTGGTGCTGAAACATGTTAAAATGGCAGATTTGTTGTGTCGTACAGTCCAAGTATACATTTATATTAAACAGGTTGTCTGATGACACTCAAACAATCACACATGCACACAAACATCTGCACTGGTCCATTTTTTTTTAAACTTCTGCTGTCACACCCTGATTTGCCTGTTAGCATTAGCATTTAGCATCCCACCCTTGTCCTGCACCCACCTGTTCCATCATTTATTAGCCCCCTACGCGCCCAGTCCTGTGTTCTGACTCACTGGGGAATATTTGAAGGGCAATAAAACTCCTCTGTCTCTGTTCTCTCCTCCCTCCTTCCTCTCTCCAGCATGTAAACGCAAGGAGGAGGACCGAGGACGAGAACGCAACCAGGTGCCAAAGAAGCAGCGACTGGTCTTCACAGACCTGCAGCGTCGCACCTTGGTAGCCATCTTCAGAGAGAACCGCCGCCCCTCCAAGGAGATGCAGATCACCATCTCCCAGCAGCTGGGCCTGGAGCTCTCCACCGTCTCCAACTTCTTCATGAACTCACGCCGCCGCAGTGTGGACCGCTGGGACCCAGAGGAGCACGGTCACGGGGTGCACGGCCACATGCACACTCCTCACGGACACAACAACAACAACAACAACAACAACAACAACGCCTCACCGATCCAACCCGGTACCTCCTCTGCAACCACTTTCTCCAAAGCCTGACGGTGGCGGGACAGATGCTGAACAGATGCATGAAGGATGGAGGGGGGGAGGGGGTGTTTGTCACTGAAGCGGTGGGCTCTAACTGTAAATCCTGCACAGCTACAGGGTGTGTAGCTCCACGCCACGCATCTGATTCATCTGCTCAGAGCGCTGACGACTTGAGCAGATGAATCAGATCTCCTCAACGCTCCGTGTGTTTTCTCATATTCTGAATGTTACTCTTCAAGGGGGGGTCAGCCGCGTTTTTTTTTCATATGTTGACTCTTCAAAACCAAAGATCCAGAAGCTTTAAGAGAGTTTTCCCTACAACAACCACACGTGGCTCTTAGTAAATCCACCTGAAAACCAAAGAAAATCCATCCACGCTGAGCCACACTGTGCGTCCGCGTTGAAGCCTTGATAAAGGGAATTTTTTTTTTCTCTCACAGTTGTAGACACACCAAAGATTCACCCACGACAGGGAACCAATAGCTTTAAGACGGGAATACTTGAGTGGCTGCATGTTGGTCTTCACAAATCAGTCAGAAATCAGGCAGCAGACGTGTCCGCTGGCTCTGTGATCAACCACTCCTCATTCCAGTAACAGACGCTGAGGCTGATTGAGTGCTGCGTTTGTGTGTCAAGTGTCTGTGGAGCCCTCTGACCCGCCAACCACACGCCACCTCTGCATCACTGCATGTCCCACGTGTGCGTAGTGGTGCACATGCTGCGCGTGCGCTCTTTGGGGGGGGGGATGTGCACGATTCCTCTGCAGTGATTCGGCCGCTCCGCGTCAGTGTAACAGCGCAGCCTGCTGTCCATTCACACCGCATCTGAACATGTAGTTACAGCTCATATCTCTCCGGCAGGTCGGCTGCGGTGTAGATTTCCATTAGGATACCGGCTCTATATAAGCAGTAGTGAGTATAGTCCTGCAAACACTAGACAAACATGATTACTCACACACCCTTTGATACACATTTGAATGTCTGTTTCTTAAGACTCGCGTCTCGTTGTATGGCAGCATGGCCGTCGCCACTTGAGAGGTTATTTTCAGGTTACAAAAAAGGAGAAACAATCAAACCGGGGCGACACTTCCCCACATGAAAAGAAATAAAGAGGTGTCGTTCCCTAAGTGTGAGGGAGGGGGCGGTCTGCTCTGTTCTAGTGGCCAAACGCAGAGGTCAAATGTCACAATATATAGTAGGATCCTGAGTGCCAATGACGTTTGCCTCTTTATGATAATCAGAGAACAGACGCAGCCCGCTCCGTCGCCGATGCCCCGAACCCCACCGCCGCGTCTGGCCTGCGTCATCACAACCGTACAAGTGCGAGCGCTACACGGGCACGTTGCCCACTCCATACCTCAGAAAAAAAAAAAAACATTGACGTGATCGACGTGAAACACAATGAAAACGACTGTAAATAGTCTTTGATTTCATCTCTGTCTTATCTATTCTCTATTTATCTACTCTCTTGCTCTCTTGTTGTGTCTTTCTTTCACCTCCCTCCCTCTAACTACTGATGCGGGTAATAATTAGTACCATAGACACATGGTTTCTCTTTGTGACTATTGTGCTATGTTGTGCTGAGACTGTATGTAAAGAAGCACCTTGTCGACAAAATGTAAAAAAAAACAAACAAACAAACAAACTTAAAGATGAAAAAAAAGAAGAATCAACATGTCATAGACTGATCCTATGCACAGAGCAGGACGGAGGTGATGGACTGTGCATATTATGTGAATACCTGTGTGATGGAACAGATGGACCTCTTCCTCCATCTCTGAACTTTGAGCCCTGTGAACTGGACTGTCACTGCACTCCTCTGCTTGTGGTGTTTTTTGGGGTTACCATGAGAACTTTGGCGTCTTTTTATTTGTCTTGTGGGCAAAGCCACTCGTCGTGTAGCATCTTCTAGCGGGAGATAATCATATTTAGAGAGGAGCGACGCAGACAGGAGGAAGAAGGGCGCAGCAGGTGGAGGCGGGAGAATCGGAGGCCCATCATCATCATCATCATCATCAGACTGGAACTTTTTATGACGTTATGACGTGGTCGTTATGTCGTGCACTATAACAGATTCCCGCGCCGGAGGTGTCGTTTTAAGACTTCCTGTAGGTTTTCCAGTGCAGGAGGTCAGATCCGTTCAGAGAGCGAGCGATGGATGTGTGTATGGCTACCTCACAGAATAGAGTGGACTGTGACACAGCCATCGAAACCAAAGATACTTCAAGGCCTGCCGTGTTCACACTGGACCTGGGACGTGCACACACACACATGCAAAAACCACACCAACACACATACACACACACACACACACATGCAGATGCAGATATGCTTCTAAGTGCACGTTCTCCACAGAGCAGTCGTGCTGCATGGCAAACACTCGGAGGTGTTTGTTATGTGGGAAGAGTTGAGTGCCTTTTTCCTTCAACCGGAGGGTTGGACTGCTCTGCACTCTCTCTCACACACACACACGCACACACACACGGACACACACATGATTTAAAGTGAAGGGGGGGGCACACACTGGGTGAAGGGGGAGCGACACAGGAGGGGTCCTCATGTCTTTTATTTGAATTCAAAGAGCACTTTTTTCACACAGCGAGGGGGGAAAAGATTGTTTACCGCCGCCATTTTGTTTTGAGTATGTTTTTTTTTTCCCCTGTCCTCTCGCCACGATACACACATGCACACACACTCCCACCAGAGATATTTTTGTGTAATTTGTAATCCGAGTGTAGGTGTGTGTGTGTATCTGACCGTTTACAAAGCCCCCCCTCCCCTCCCCGATCCCCCCCGCTCTCATTGGCTCGCATCCAAACACAACCAGCCAATGATCAATCAGTACAGAACCCGATGAGACCTTTCATCTCCTGAAAAACACACATGATGATGCCCGTCGGCGACCCCCCGCCCCATCCAAACCCTCTTCGCTGGTCCCTCCGTCCAGGGTAGCATCACAACGAGGCAGGCACGTGTAGACAATTCATCTCGATATACCTCAAATCTTTATTGTAAAGGTTAATGTAGTGAAACAATAATGACAATGTTTAGCAATGACAGTGACGATGAAGTCACAGCAAAATGATTGTTCCTTTTTTTGTTTTGTTTTTTTGTATTTATTTGATTTAAAGGAGCGTGTGCAGTATGAACACTGTTATGGTCTGACTTGATCTTTTGACTTGGTTGACTCTTTTGTTTGTAGGTTTGCACATTGTCCGTTTTTTTCTTTTTTGGAGTTAAGAGGGAAGAATAAAAGAAGGAGAAGGAAGGAGCATAAACGAAGAGGTAGGGCAGGACCAGATAAATGACAAAGAAGATAGTATGATTTCAAAGAAATGTGTAAGAAACGAGGAGGTGTTTAAAGGGGCACTCTGTAGCTGTGGAGAAGAAATTCAAACTCACAATTTTAACATTTACAGTATAAATGAGTTAATAAGATGAACTCAGAAATACATATTTTTTTCCATAACTGAATAAACAAGCTGGTTTTAGAGTAAACAAAGTCCCCAGAACACTGTTTGAAGCTAGAAAGGTGGCAGGGTCCGCCATATATAAACAAAGCAAAACAGCATGTTGTCCTTTGAGGCCAGTTTGTTTATTCAGTTGTGAAAACAAAGCAGAGTTTGTTTATTTACTTGTGCTCGGACGTAAAAACAGATCGTTCTCTTCTGATCAAAACTACGCAGTGCACCTTTAAACCCGACACGTGAAGGACACTCGTTTCTGTTCTGCATCACTTTTTTTCTGGCTTAATTTTTTTGTGTTTGAACATTGTCTCCTATGTGTGTTAAAGTGATTCCCATATTAAAAAAAAAAAAAAAAAAAAAGAAGAAGAAGAAAAAGAAAAAAGAGAACCAACCACAGCACCTCTGTCATTACGGTTGGGACGAGCGATTCTTTTATGCATGGATACTATATAAATGTATATAAACTGCAGGATGAACTGTACCTCTACAGGTGGAGGAGAGGGGGAGAAACAGGGACGAAACATCTGGGTGTTTTTTTTTTTTTGGTTTCCCATCCAGATGATATTTACATCTGTGTCTTTTATGTGCCGTCTGTATAAATTGTGTGTATTGTGGGACGTGTAGCAGCTTCATCACTGTGTCTCTCCTCCTGTTGTAATCCCCCCTTCCCCTTTGTGTGGAAACAGTCTGTATACGTATCCCTCCTTTTGTTTCATCACACAGGTGTGAGTGTGACTTCATGTGTGAGTTTTCCCCCCTGTTCTTTTGTTCCTGTATTTTCAGCTGATCCCTTTTTATTAATCTGAATTCGATCGGACCCGGGTGTTTGTCTGCTTCAGGAGCCGTCTGAAGCATAAACAAACAGACAGCCGGACCGGCTGAAATACGCTTTCCATCGGCGGATCAGAATGGCGTAATTTCCTTTTTCTTTCTTTTTTTTTTTTTTTCCATCCTTCAGACAGACCTCAGAGCTCTGGAAGCCCCAGTGTTGATGTTCTCTCCCTCTTCCCCTACCAATCAATCAATCAATCAGAACCAAGTGTCTTTGTGATGGTAGAAGACAATCAATTTCAAATAGAGCAGAGACAAAAAAAGAGAAAGAGAGTGAGAAAGAAAGAGAAGGAGAGAGAGAGAAAGGGGGAGAGAGGAAGAGAGTGATGGAGGAGGGCAGAGAAACTGACTGGACAGGAGACATGGGAGGGAAGGAGGAAGGAAGGACGGCTCTCAGCAATGTGTGTGTGTATGAGTGTGTGTGTGTGTGTGTGTATGTGTGTGTGTGTGTGTGTGTGTGTGGTCACCTTTGACCTCTGCAGAGTGACCTTTAAGGTGGGGGTGAGGCAACCAGGCACCCTCCTCCCGGCTATGATGGAGGTGGAGGTGGTGGGGTTGACTCGTTAAGTGGACATCCAGTCGAAGATGTTGATCAAATGCCTGCACACACACACACACACACACACACACACACACACACACACACACACACACACACACACACACACACACAGAGAGCCTTTCTTCTGATCTTCGTCTCCCATCTTCGTATGACGGTGAACCTGTCAGTCTCGTCGGTCTGCCTTCAGCCTGTGGAGGGAGACTCGAGTAATAACTGGAACAAATAATACACGAAATGAAAACCAGTAATGGGTAAATTGTGTGTTTTGACTAAAACAAATAAAGA
This sequence comes from Acanthopagrus latus, assembly GCF_904848185.1. Taxonomy (NCBI): domain Eukaryota; kingdom Metazoa; phylum Chordata; class Actinopteri; order Spariformes; family Sparidae; genus Acanthopagrus; species Acanthopagrus latus. The sequence continues at coordinate 22,312,185 of NC_051059.1, read as the reverse complement.
GACAAGCAATTGGCTGACTGGCTTTTTTTACTCTCATTTTCTCTGTCATGGCTTCTTTCTGTGGTGCTCTGGTGCCATCTGGTGGTGTCAGATAAAAGTATCGAAAACCAGGATGTTAGAAACACAGAGGTTCCCTAAACGCACCACAAACCACCCTCAAAGCTCAACATTTCTATATGATTTCTCTAAATGTCATGTTGTCTGTGGGAGAAATCTGTATCTTATTTATCATTCAGTGTGCAATATAATTAAATATTCAGATTTAAACCTATTGTGGGTTAAAATACTGGACTACTGCTCAAAAAGCACCCATGATGTAAAAGGTTTCAGATGCAGAATGTAAACTTCCTGCAGGTTCGGATCTAAAAAATACAGAGATCATGAGTCCAGAACCTTCTTCTAAAATGTTTTATTTGAATTTGGCATATTTTTTTCAGTCACCACTTACTGAAGACCAGATCAATCAAACAGAGTTTTTAACTCTTAAAATTTGATCAGTTCTATCTGACGATGTTTGTTTGTGCTGGGCTGTAAATTTGCTGCACGTTCAGTCACGACGTTTTAATGTTTGGAAACACTTTATTTTGACCATCATTAATAAATTATACATTTATAGTTTATTAAAGTTTAGTTAATAGTTGTTAATGGAATCTTTATAAACCATATTCACATCCAGATGTTTCCCTCAGATATATAGTTCTAAGCCTAATTATTTGAAACTTTGAAAATTTAAACTGGAATTTAATTAAAAAAAAAAAAAAGCAAACATTTGTATAGTTACAGGTCCACCAGCTAAAGGTCCAGAGTGTAGGAATAAGTAATATAATATTCATAATTATCACATGTAACTGAGAATCGTTGGTCCTGGGGGGCCTCAGAAGGAGCCTTTGGGAGGGTCCTCTTCCACGAGGGCCGCCATGTTGCCCGCCATGTTTCTACAGCAGCCCAAAACATACGAACCAAACTGGAGAAGGTTTGAATCTCTTTATGTTTTAGAGGTTCGGTTCTCCTGCACGCTTGGACGAGGGTGAAGAGAGGAGGAGTGTGTGACTGATTTTCATCTTTGACCTCACTAACTCCACTAAATCCTTCACACAAGTCAGTTTGTTTATGAGTCGTGTTTCTGGCCAACTTTTCACTTTTACTGAAATATCATTAACGTTAATAATCTCTGTATTTTGTTGATTAAATTGATGAAAATGAATATCTGCTCGGACCAGAATTGATGAATCTGATCACCTTCCAACAGCTCCAGCTCAGGATGATGAGGTTTTTGTCAGAGCAACTGATGCGAAATGAGGATTTGCTAAAATGCTGCACAGTTTCTCTAAGGTGCGGGTTTATCTTTACCTCAGAGCTGCTTTCTGATTGGCTGTTGTCTCAGAGTGGTTCTGGCAGGCAGGACACCTCCTCCATACACTCCTCATACACCTCCTGATAGGTTCTGATCAGGATGACACAGGTTGAACTCAAATCCACTTTAGACGGGATTCCGACACCTGGCAGGTTTCCACCCTGACTCATGACTGGCAGGTGACTGTCGACATCGATGGGCAGCATGTCACCTTTTCCCGCCTCACGCTGGCAGCTCCTCCAACATCTAAATGCTCAACTATGTTCACAAACTATCTGCTAACTGCTAAAACTATCTGCTGCTGTTAGATGCAGAGCCGGTAGTGCAAAGTGGTCTTTTAAGAGCTTTTCTTTTCGCTCAAAACTGCCTTCTGTTGTGGCCTAAATGTGGTGAGAGTGAACTAAAGAAGTGATGTTGTGGGGCCCAAAAAACAAAAACAAAATCAAAGACATGAAAGCTGTTATAAAGCTTTGGAGAGATGAAGGAGAACAACCACAGAGTCAGGCGACTGTCTTCTGTGAGTCTGTCTACAAGGAACCTCTCTGAAACAGCTCATCACGTGTAAAAACGATGATGTTAAATACTGATTTTGGCAGCTTTCAACACAAGTGTGGTGTAAATGCAACGTGTGTGTGTGTGTGTGTGTGTGTGTGTGTGTGTGTGTGTGTGGCTGCTTCACTAAATAACCTTCAGGAAACGAGAAGAGACACACGGGACATGTTCGACAGAGTCACATCATGCTTTTATGACCAAAAGGAGCTCATTTACAAGACAGACGGTATATAAAACATTAACATTGAAATAAAAAAAAAAAAAAGAACTCGTGTGTGTGTGTGTTTTTTTTTTTATTATAGACAAGTACATTATTGTCTCATCCCTCCCTTTTGAGACCAAGCAGCCATGGGACTGAGCAAAACACGAGGCGATCCCTGGAGAAAAGAAGCAGCAGTTATATCCTATATTACTATACCTACACTATTTACAGTTCAACAGTCATTGTTCTCTGTCAGACATGGCAAGGAGGTCTACAGATCAGATGACATGATATGGCTAATAGATCTAGTATGTACAGTTCTCTGTTCTTCACATCCAAGGATCCACCGGTGCAAAATATAATGTCTTTGATTATTCGGGGTGCAGTCCAGATTCTGTTCGTGTTCGGACAGCAGTCTCTATCGTGAGTCAGTCTTTTAAGGATTGATCACTGGACGAGCCGGGCAGCTTGTCTTTGTGTGAGCTCTGCGTTTGTCTGGAGCGCTCAGCACTCATTCCTAGGTTTCAGGATGTCAGTAACGCCCGTGTCGACGGGCAACAAATATGCATCAGTGCAAAAAAAAAAAACCAACTGAAAGCTGACAAATGTTGAGAAATGTTTTAACGAGGTCGGTGCCAAGTTGATAGAGAGACAAGGAGGAAAGAGAGAGAGAGAGAGAGAGAGAGAGAGAGAGAGAGAGAGAGAGAGAGAGAGGAGAGTGTAAGTTTACCCCAGCCAAACTTGTGATGTAAACTTCGATATTTTCCATTAGAGGGCTCCAACAAACACAGAGCTACACCAAACTACAGCTTCCTCTGAGGAGCAGGAGGGCGTCACATCGGCTCAGACCTGGAAAGTCGAAATCTGGCACCATCTCGTTCTTAAAAGAGGAAAAACATCTTAAAAGGGTAAATGTGGAAACCTAGGAATGAGTGCCAACCAGGTTCTGTAAGAGCTCTGTGCGCCCCCCCCCCCCCCTTCTCCTCTCCGCCCCAGAGGGATTGTGGGAGACTGACAAGGTTCAAAAGACAGATCAATGAAAGTATGCCATGAATAATCCTATCCCCATACAGCATTGATCAGTCCCACCGCCCTGCTTGGAATAGCAATCATGTTTTATCTACATCTGAGTGGATCCTGTGTGCGTGGAAAGATATGTGTAAAAGTACAATCATCCCGAGTAAACAGACGCTTCATTTAGTGAGATGCACACTCAGGAATACGAGAGCAGGCGACTACTGGATCCTGTCTTTGACTCTTACCAGGTTAAAGGTGCACTATGCAGTTTTTCGGGGGAGGAAATTCTAATCAGAAGGTTTTCGTTTGTTTGGCGCCGAGTCAAAACTAATCAAACAAACTCTCTTTGTTTACATGTGGCGGACCCTGCCACCTTTTGTTCCGGCAAACCTTATTTTCTAATTCAAACATTTTTGTGTGATTACCTTGCTAATATTGTAAACATTACAATGAACACTTTACATAGTGCGCCTTTAAGAAAACACTAGAATGGCCTCACTTGCTCTGAGCAGCAGGTTTGTTTCAACCAGTCCCATGGCCAGCAACAAGGGCACCCACAGCTCTCCGTACAAGTGTAGGCGAGAGTTTGGCAAGACCGATCACTGTATACAAAAGGCATGCATAGATTAAACCTGCTAAGACCACAAGAAAAACAGTTTGTCTGTTTGTTTGTTTGAGTTTTTTTTTTTTTTCTCCGGAAAGGAACCGATCGTTTTTTTCTTCTTCTTCTTCTTTTTTTTTTCCTGATCAGCTCTCAGTCATATACAGAGAAAAGAAAGATACTGCGACATTTTCTCATCATGGTTAGTTTGTTATTGTTTGTTGTTGTGATGGTGGTGAGACTGGAGGGAGAGGGGATGGAGGCGACAGCATCAGAAAGTATTCGTCTGCAAACTTGGTCACATCTGTTGGTATTTTTTTTTTTGTTTGTTTTGTTTTTCTGATCCGATTCAAACGACACCACCAGACACCGAGAGCGGAGACGAGGTCGCGCCTATGGCTATAAGGAAATCAGTGAAGAAGCACTGACTTTGTGAAGCTAACAGTCAATTTGCTCTCTTCAGTGTTTCACTTGTATGAGACCCCAAAGCTGTTCTTGATTTATTTTCCCACTATCGGAATCAGCAGTATGGTTCCCAACGTGTTGCTGTTACTCACATCGACCACTTGGGGTCAGTGTTGTCATATAGAAAGGAGGGTTGGGGGGGGGCGCTTGCTATTATCTGGTCAAGGTTAAGATGAAGCAGTTCTCTGTCCAAGGTGCTCTAAACAACCCCCTTCAGCAAAAGCCCTGCTTCATGTCCAATTATGTCTCTCTGCGTCCAATTAGAGGAAACCGCTGCATGTATGAAGCCGAAACAACTACAGTAGTATTTGCACGACACGCTCTTCTGAGAAGTCTGTTACGGAAATGGGCCTAATAAGCCAAGTAATCACCCAATCAGCCGAGCTCGCCCCCTCCGTCATCCCATTACTGCTCCTCTCAGCTCTGATAACTCAACCCGAGTCGAATCCAATCACAACTAGCAGCCACAGGATGCGGAGCTGGAGATGGAAAATGATTTTAGAGCCAATATGGGGTCAGAAATGCAGAATCAAGGTGAGACTGAAACTGGACAAAATTCCGGTGGGTCTCCGGTTCTGTCTTATTTCTGGCCTGCGTCTTTTGAAGAGTTCCCCCGGTGGAAGGAATCCTAATAGTGAGGTCGCTGCTGCTGTTTTTAAATGGGGCGTCTAGACTACAGTACACCAACCCCAGGCAAGGACGAACCAGAGGAGGGAGCAGGGGGGGATCGCTCAGCCTACTTTCTCAAGACGAATCAAGCTCGGCTCGCCTGGTGTATCTGCAAACACTGAGAGTCTGTGAGCCAAACTGAGCCGATGGCTTGGCTGCAAAACTGCGTGTTCTGGCACCTTGTTTTTTTTTCTTTTTTTTTTTTCTAGAACAGTTGTTTGGCAGACTGTCGGCTCTGTCGATTTAAATGTTGAACATATTCATCGAGGCCTCTGATAACGGGGACAGATTTCTTTCAAAGAGCATTCAGCTCGAAGTAAAATCAGTTCCTTTCGGCTTTCAGGGACTTGAGAAGCGCTTATTTTTAACCCTGGCCAACAAGAAAATGTCGGTTTCGGTGAATGGACTGCTTCGCTCCTCGTCGAAATGACTCACCGTAGGCAGAACGTGTAGGCTCGTGGTCACGGTCTCACAACAAACCTCCCCGCCCTTCCCCCTTTTTCTACAGAAGTTAAAAGTGTGACAAGATATCATCAGAGAAAATACATACAGTACAGTCCGTGGGTTTTCATATCCAGAGAAAGATCCCAGAAGTGGCACTGTGCAGAGCGGGAAAGTTCTTGAGATGGTTCTTCAGGAATGGGTTTAGGGCGTGAAATGGGAACCAATGTTTTGTTTTTTTCTTTTAGGGAACCTGGGTCACCCCTTTCTTCTTTTGTCTCCACTGATCCGATCGCTGCTCCGTGTTTTCGATGGCATCACCAGGAGCAACAAATCATAACACGACAACACTGACTCACCGACCACACAGTACACGTGTCTACTACCACACAACCATATTCCAGCCTAATACTGTGAACAGGGACAACAAGGGGATTTGTAAATGTTAAAGAGGAACAGGGGGAATGAGAAGGGAAGGAGGACGGCAAAGAGGGGGGAGAAGGAGAAGAAGGATAATAAAAATGAAACACACCCTCATCTACGCTTACATTTTGTGATTGATGTTTACACGAGAACACCATCGACACTCACGACAGACATTCGCACTGTCTTCTAAACCTAGTTTTCACTGAGAAAATACGGGGGAATGGAAAGACGAGAGGGTCGGCTCGGGGGAGAGGAGATGCCCGCGAAAGGCGACGTCCTGTTCTCAACACACACGCACACACAAAAAAATGGCTGCTGATACCATTAAAGACGGCATTGAAAAACCAGGCCAGTTTGCTCATCTATTCTCATTCGGCCTCATGAATCTTTAACGGCTGTTCAGTTATTCATCCTGACACAGAAGCCGTGGTTTCATCATCCCTCGCAAGGGACAAAAAAATGGAGTTTGCCGGATTTATTTTGCGAAAGTTTTGAGAGTGTCTTACCTTACCTCGGGGTGAACTGTTTCCAAAACATAAACTTGTCTGTACACAGTGTTGTGCTTGTGCTTTAAATCAGTGATTCTGTCAGTAAATCTGTAAGTCCTTCCCAGGTTCTTATTGAGTAGCTGCCTTTAAACTGGGCGACTGAGTAAATCTTCTTCTTCACGTGTCGCCAAAAACATCTGTACAGCGATCTACTATGTCAACAGGAAGTCACTGTAGCATCATGAGTTACATCCTCTACAGTTCTGGGAAGGAGAGCAAACAATGCAGCAATAATCTTCTATAAAACACACTGTGTGTGTTTTATAGAAGTTGTAAAATTGTGCGGGATCGTGAGAGTCTTCATTATTAATCAGCCGCCGTTGCTGATGAAAATCTACCCGGCGCGACTCGGGCAGAACTCAGGCTCACAGACGAGGAGACGGTTTGAAGTTTTATGTTTAGTCACGCATCGTTCCTTCCACAGTCTCTCGTGAATCATCTGGTATTTAACCAGAGGGACAGAAGACCGAATGAAAACGCAACACCTTGAATAAAAATCATTTATCTTTTTTAACATTGTTGGAAACATTTGGAGTAATGTAACTCAACTCGATAAAATATAAATCAAAGGTTTTGTCATTTTTAGATATTTTAAAGCCTAAATGTTGCATGTTAGATCTTTAACTGTTAGTGCCTGACTTTGATTAATCATTATTTGCAAACATGATGAAGTGTGTGTGTTTCAGAGGTGATTGATTCAGAGTTGGAAACATGCTCACCTGGCTAACCTGACTGTTACTCAACCATTTAGTTTAACATTTTTGGCTCAAAATTAAAAATATTTTGATTAAAGTGTCAGATAGGTCGAATCCATTATTCATATGTCAGCAAGCTAACATAATCTATGCTAGCAGTTTGAAGCTCCACTGTCAGTGCAAGTAAAAACTAACTAGCTAGTTTCAAGCTAGTGATTAAGCAGCTTTAACAAAGGTCAATTTGAAAACTGATTAGCCAATTAGGAAAGATCTGTAAGTTACTGTGGTCCAATCAGTAGCAATCAGTTATGTAAACAGGAAGTAGGCTACTTTTAGCATCATAAGCTGTAATAGCTTAAACAAAACGATGTATTTCGGCATTTCTGGCATAATGTTTTGCTGTTTTAGGGCTGTAAAATATTCAGTTATGTTGTTATTTAACAGCAGTTTAATCAATCGTTTGCACTCCGCTATGGGTGGATCGTATATTAACAAAGCTAATAATCGCTTTGTCTGCTGGATCAGTGAGCTATTCAACAGCAACGTTTGGCTTTATCATACCTTATATTAGGCTTTAGCTGATTAGAACACATTTGGAAGCTGGTGTGTAAACACCAGCAAATAAACTCAACATAAGAAATTGTTTGTGCGGCACAACCAGTTTTGATTCAGCGATGCATCAATGTCTCATTTTAGTTTGAGTTGAGGAACTAAAACCAAACCGGTGTTTCCGCTTCACTTTCTCATTACACCTCCAATTTAACCTGCGACACGAGGTTAGATTTTGTCTGTTTTCTTTAAAATACTGCTCCGCCTGGTTTGCGTTGATAAGCACACTGAGATGCGAACACACGGCCCACAGCACGGGAATGTTATTAAGTGTTGAGAACAGAACGGCCCCACGCGGAGGACGGGGGAACTTTAAAACGGTGTACAGCCAAGAGGTCACGGGGAACAACAACTGAGGAAATTAAAAATGGAGGACAAACAAGAAACAACAGAACAATTCAAAGAAAGTTTTTTGTCATTTTTTTTTTTCTTCATTTTTTTAAAACCACAGTACTACTCTCCACTATACGATGCACATGGCGTGGGTAGGGTTAACACGACTTCATTTACATTTTGATTCCTCGGTCTCCAGCCAGGGACCCCTCCCAAAGGAGGACCCAGTGTGGGGGTGTGTGTGGGGGGGGGTAGCGGAAGGGGGGAGGACGGGGGATGCACTGGGCTAGGGGGGCAGAGACATTCGCACACCGACCGTCTCAGAGACAGAGAGAGAGCAGTCAGCGCCACACTGCTTTATCAATTTGTAGGTTTAGTCGTGTGTGACTGCGATTGTTGTATCAATCCAAATAACCTTGAGGTGCTTCTGTGTATGTATGTGTGTGTGTGTGTGTGTGTGTGTGTGTGTGTGTGTGTTGGGGTGCAACTTTATGCAAGCCTGGCGACAGCAGATGGTCTTGTGAACATCACGACAGCTTGTAAAATGGCAGTAGCATTAATTGTTATTGTATAACTGAATCATGCACATGTTACTGTATCAAAAACAATAAATAAACAAGGCTACACATACTATGGCTTCGTTTTCGTCACTCACAAATTCACATCGCTTCTCTTTTAGAGAACGAATTTTGGCTTTATGGCTCTACATACAGTATTGCTGGAATGTCATATTCACGCAGAGCGAGTTATGTGTGGTTACACTCTGCAGGGTTTCACTTCTCCTGAGAAAAGGTGCTATGTGTGTGTGTGTGTGTGTGTGTTTTGCTGTGTGTTTGTGTGAAGACCCCTACAGTGTTGCTCTGTGTCCTCTGTCTACCTCTGAGTGTGACCCGACTCTCCAGGCTGCTCCCCCCGGGCAGCGCTGGGAAGGTCAGGCGTCGACCAACACAGCAGAGGGCGGGGGGACGGGAAGGTGGAGCCCGGCGGGTCGAAACCCTCTCCTGTTGATCACCGAGCGTGAGCGGGGCTTGTGATGTAGGGGAGAGGAAGAAGAGGTCACACCGACCTCTTATTTCCCCTCCCACCCACCAGTCCTCCGGGGCCCACCAGCCCTCGTCCCCCTTGCTCTCTCTTGTGTTGGTTGCTATGGCTACCGCGGCGGCCCGTGTCTGGCGGGCTTGACTTCCTAACCAAACCCTCCGGGCCACAGGCCGCCACAGCAGCTCTCGGTCGGCGCGCTCGTCCCAAACTCACACAGCTAACGTTGTCGCAAACTCTCACAAAGAAGACAGGGCCAAATCTGGTTTCTTTTATGTGAATGATCCGAATCCATCGCTCCTTATTATCATACCTTATTTTACATATCTCAGGCTGCAGCTGGTTAGAACAAATGGCATGTGATAATGCTGATGAAGTGTTTGACGCCCTCCTCGCTGTTCAGCCGTGGTCAGAATAGAGAAAGGTGGCCGTTAAATGTTTTGTGGAAAAACATATTCAAACTGTCTTCAAAACAATTTGTTTTATTCAGCGGTCTGGACTTACAACTTATCTCCTAACTGCATTTCTACATGCATGAATCTTAACAAGGCAGATTTTAGGAGAGCACAGCTACAAACTCTATAACTGGGTGGTAGCCAGGTCTCCCTGTAATACATTTCCTGTAAAATCCCTGACTGCACTCAGTACAGTCGAGGGAATTTTAAATGAAACAGGGATTTTATTTCATTTTCTCAAACAGTGTCACCGAGAGACAGGACTACCAGAACCCCACAGCTCAAGAATCATGCCAATTTCCAAAACGTTTTTCCTATAATTCTTAACGCTATTATTCTTATCAAGCATGGCGGATCAGCAGCTTGTTCAAATCTATCAATTGTTTCCTTTTCAAACATGCTTTTCACCACATGCTGAATAAAACCACTGAGAGACAGAGAGATCAGGGTCATCTTGTTTTCAATCACAAATCAAACCAATTCATCTCATGGCTCCAGTTTTGATGTGGGCGCTCAATTTAGAATAGAGCCATGGACGGGAACTCATTATGTGCTTTCAGACTTCTTTGCGAGTCAGTGGCTGTGTGTGTTTGCGTGTGTCAAACACGTTTATGGGACGTGCTCATGCCTCCCCCGAAGGACCCCTGGCTGCGTTGTTTCATATCATCTTCATATTGAACTTCCTGGTCCCTCCCGAGGAGCCTCCAGTGGCGGGTTCAGATTTCCGGAAAGAGTACTCCACTGTGAAGTTGTTCTTGCGTTGGCCGCGTCCCCGGCTCCACACGAACAACAGCAGGAAACAGAAGAGGACCACCCCCAGGAAGGTGATGCAACCCATTGCCGTGGAGACCAAGATGGTGGTCAGGTCCAAGGTGAACTTGAGGAAAACGCGCGTGCTGTTCAGATTTGTGTCGTTGAAGAACTCGCCGCTGTACAGCGAGCGGTTGAGAAAGAAGGCTGAGGCGGCGTCAAGCGGCTGGCCACGCACTGTGAGCGTGGCGAAGTAGGTGTCATTGCCTCCGGCGTTACTGGCGATGCAGATGTATGTTCCGCTGTCAGTGAGCTGGGCGTATCGGATCTCCAAGGTGCCGCTCGGGAGAACAGTAATGCGCCCTGAACTCTTAGCTGTGATCCGTCGGCGCTGTGGGGAAATCCAGACAATAGCGGGGACGGGTTCCCCTTCAGCTCGACACAGAAAACTCACTTGCTGGCCCTCGCGAGCGATCACCTGCGGGAGCCGGAGGAAAGGAGCGCATGGAGTAATGAATACAGCAGCACAACAAACTCAAACTCAACAATTAGCACAACCCCAGTAATCAAACTGAGCATTCATTGATTTTGTCGTGAAAGGTCCTGTTTGTAAGAGAGTTGATTTTTGATTCTCATTCCCAACTCGTCAAATACTGACGCTTTGGGATCGTGGTCGGGTCGGCTGCCATCCCAAAGAGTCAGTATCTAACAAATAGGACCTTTCAGTATCAAACATAATATGTGATCATCTTCATTACCTGCTGCATCTTACGGTTGCGTATCTTAGGTTTCTGGCATGTAAAGTGATCGAAGAGTGCAGAATCGGTGAAGGCGCTGAGGCTGACCCCTTGCACCTCCACCGGCCCCGCACACACCGGCACTCTGCCGTCAAAGTTGAGGGTCTTGCGTCTTTGCAGGATCCACAACAGACGGCAGTCACACATCAGGGGGTTCCCGTCCACTCTGAGGGTCTCCAGACTGTTGACAGAGTGGAAGGAGCCCTCTTCAAGAGTCTGCAGGTCGTTCGAGGAGAAGTTGAGCACCCGGATCTGTCGGAGGCCTCCAAAGGCATGGGGCTCCACCGTCATCAACCCCGTGCTTACCATGATGAGCTCCTTCAGCCTCAGCAGGTCCTTGAAGGCCCAGGGCTCGAGTGTGCTGATGGGATTGTAGGACAGGTTGAGGTGGGTGAGGTGCACCAGGTTCTTGAAGGAAGCGGAGGGGACGGAGGTGATGTTAGTGTTGGTGATGGAGAGCCAGTGGAGGTCCAGGCCCTGGAAACTGAGAGGAGAAATGTACTCCAGGTACGGCCAGTGATCGATGTCCAGACCCCGCAGGTTGGAGAGCTTGCGGAAGTTTTGGTCCTCCAGGGCGATGATGCTGAGGTGATGGAGGCGAAGGGTGACCAGGCTGCGCAGGTAAGACAGCGTCTGGCCGGAGATGGATGTCAGGTTGCAGCGCTCTATTGTGAGATCTTCCAGCCCCAGCAGCCCTGAGAATGCCTGGAAATCAGCAAGATAAAAGATCTTGAACCTTAAAGTGGTGATACATAAAGAATCGTAATTTAAAACATTCAAAAAAAATGTGCCAAAATTAACAACAGAAGCACAGTTTTGATGTTATATCAAAGACGTATTGTGCTGCGGAGATAAAATCCTGATTTGTCACACACTTCAGTTTTTGTATGGATTAAACAGATGAGATGATAATTAGTGAGCTGCAGAGGTGCTGGTACATGGATTTCAGTCCTGTTAGAGGAGCCAGGCCAGCTGTTTCACCCTGTTTTCAGTCCTTCTGCTATGATAAGCTCAGCGGCCGCTGGCTGTAACTTCACATTTAGAGAACAGACATCATGGTGATATCAAATCTCTCATCTAACTCTTGGTAGGAAAGCAAATAAGGACATTTCCGGAAGCACTGAACTACATATTTCTAAGCCAAACCAGGCGTTGCTACAGGCACTATGGCTGGCAAATACCTGCTTGGCACTGCAGTCTATTTAAAACTACGGAATATATTCCAGCACTATCAGTATGAGTGTCTGATCCTCTGGGAACTCATTTCCAAGGAGGATTTTTTAAAAATAAAGTGAATGTTCTTCCGTCTAGTTTTTCATAAGAAAACACATAGTCATGATACAGAGAGGAAGTTGGAGAGCGTACCTTGTGGGATATATAAACCAGGTCGTTGTCTCCCACCTCCAGATGTTTCAGACTCTTCAGATCCTGAAAGGTGTAGTCCAATAAAATCACCATCTTGTTCTCGCTCAGGTCCAGGCTGGTCAGATTGCCCAGCTTGGCGAAGGCCCCCATGGGCACCAGCTTCATCTGGTTCCCCCTTAACTTCAGCACTTTGAGATTCTGGAGGCTGGCGAAGGCATTGGGCTCTAATGTGGCGATGAGGTTCTCACTGAGGTCCACCTCCTCGAGCCGCGGGTACGGTGCCAGGTCGCCTGCCTGCACCCAGCGAAGCCGGTTCTTGCTGAGGTCCAGAAGCCGTGTCTCTGTTGGGATGCCCTCTGGGATATTGGTGAGCCGCCGCCGCTGGCACGACACTGACCTTAGCTGAGCTGAGCACTCGCACCGTGGCGGACAGGCCTGGCTACTTCCTGCCAGCGTCAGGGTTATCATGGCAACCAGAGAAGCACCCAGGACCCACCGCCACATCCTCGGCCATGGCACTAAGGCACGCCCACCAGGGCCAGGAGAGCCAATCATGGCCCTGGTCCTCTGACTCCTCGCCTGTCGCAGGCAGGGTCAGTGCACCATACACCTGCAGGGAAGAGGACGGAAGCAGAGAGAGGGGAGACAAAAATAGAAAACGAGAGGAATGAATAGAGACATTATACTAGAGAACCTACCATCTATCATCTCCGAGCTCATAAAAATTACATTCACGCGGCTCTAAATTATCCATGCTTCCTGCAGTTTAAGTAATTCTGTGCGGAAAGCAGTGGAGATTTCAGACGTATCATGACACAGCATTGAAATACAACTGATTAGCTCCCATTACAGGAACATGGATCCGTGTGAGAACGTTAAAATTATTTTGTCTTTTTACTTATTCATCTATAGCTTCCGCTGAACAACTGGGACAGCGGGAGCCATGTGAGGAAGGTTCCCGCCTCAGCTCGATTCATGCATGTTGCATCTCCTCGGCTCCTGTCGCAGCTCTGAGACCGTCTGCTCCATTTTGACAAACACAATGAATTTATTATCACCACGCATAAACACAGACCGAGCTCCTCCTCAACAATCACGCCATGCCTGGGAGCCAGACGCCTCTGAAATGTGAAGCGTTTGACTGCTTGAATCGCTGGTGCTTAAGTCACATTATGTGTTTGATCAGGTGTGTGCTGATGCATGTGTGGGTGGGACGTAGCTTTTTGCTGGGTATGAATTAAAAAATGGTTTTGGTCCCCCACGAAAAGTAAGATGAATCACTCTGGCTTTAATATTCCTTCAGGCAACCTGTCATCTCTCCCACACACTGTTTTCAACTCAGAGACAGTCAAAGAGCACCTGGCATTGGATCTGGAACAGAACTCAGTGTCCAGCTAGTTAGCAGGGAGTTGTAAAAGAAAGAGCTCATAAACTCTCAAGTTTGAAAACATGAACGTTTTTCCTCCGTCATGAGAAAACCAGACGACCCCAGATGTTAACTTCTGACTGTTCGCTGGGTTGCTGGATTCTGTTGAGAGGGAATATGTCATCTTCACCAGGGAGTATCATGTTAAAATGTACTCCGATGCTGGCAGTGGAGCGAGGCAGAGCCAAAGAGATTAATAATGTATGCGTTGGTTTGTGTGAAATGGGCAGTGATCAGAGGGCGAGTCACACTGGTGAAAAAAAGCCAAAACTCGCCAGTTTCTCTTGTTTCTGCGGGCTTTGCCTCAAGTCTTTCTCTAGCAAGTTGGATTTAGAAAACATCGTCCTGAACGCCTAATCATATCTGACTGATTCAATGCATTGGCATCAATGGGATCAAACAGGATGAAACGGGATTTAAGCTAAATTTAAATGATGGCAGACATAAATTCTTTGCACACATGCACCACGCTGACGTACTTTCACACATGATCACACATCCACAAACGGCAGTAAAAACCCCCAGAGATTGTGTCTCATCTACTAAGCCTCAGGGTGGATAAGTCCCACAATTTTTGACAGGCCTGAAAAACACTCTGTTTATAGATCCCCTATCTGAAGGATCTGGTTGAAATCTGGCACAATTTTCCCTTTCGCTGGGAGACAAAACGCAGGCACAGAGAGGCTGACGTGCAGACTGCTGCACAAACTGACCCAGTTCTCAGCAGCGACTCAGCCTCGCACTGTCGACCAGCAACAACTCTCCATGACCACAACAACGGAGCAGCAAACCTTAACGTCTCCGTGGAATCGAGCCCAGGAGAGTAACCGAGGGATCTGAAAAACAAACATGAGCGTACAGATGCTCAGAAATAACAAGCTATTTATACGACGAAATCAAACAAAATTAGCATCTGCGCAGCTGCACCGGCAGGATCTGTTTTGATGCCCTGACAAGATGATATCAAACCTCCTCTTGCACCTTTTTCTCAAAGAAACATTTAGGATCTTCAGCAATGCTGGCAACGTGGCTCAGTGGATGGCGATGTCAGTCAGATTGTTAGTAAGTCTTTCACTTTTCATCCAGACTGAAATACCTGAAAAAACTATTCAAATGATTCCTGTTAGATTTTGTCCCGACATTCATGATCTCTGCTGTTATTCAGTGAAATATCTCAACATCAACAATGTGTCTTTTTCTCTTGGGCCACCATGAATGTAAAATTTTTGAGATATTCAGATTGAAAATATCTCAGCAGATGTGATAACAGGTTAGAGTTAGGGCTTCAATGAAGTATTTATAGTCTAAGTTTTGAGAAGATCATGGATCCAAGCGAGAGCTGACAGAAGGGCAGGACTGAGAGGGGAAGCACAATTACAAACGCATTTGCTACTTCAGCACCACAGACAGCGCCATGGATTTATTGACCGACGGTACAGTGAGGTTACTGATTTCCCAGAGCCATGGTCGAGGCCAGGGAATCCAACTTGTGCAAAGGATCAATGAGTCAGGCAGAGTAGACTAACAAAGTCAGCTAAACAACTCTTCTGCCCCTGGATGGAGAGCAGGGATGACAGGTTAAAAACAGGGGATGGCATCCACCAATATAACATCTTCAGATCTATTACTAAGTACATTTATGATCCCTTGAGAATGTTTTGAGAAAATATTTATCTCCTGACCGTTCATCTATAATTATCTCTACTACTGTCTTCAGGTCAAAATGTATGGTTCACAAGCTGACACTAAAACTTTTAAAATACATTATGCTTGTAAAGATGTGTTAGCATTAGCGTTTAGCTCGAAGCAGCACCGTGCTTAAAGGGTAACTCTGAGCTCCTGCCTAGTGGCAGACGATACAGAGTCCCCCCCCCCCCACTGTAAACTCAATCGTGTTAAAAATTCATTTGTGCCTACGTCTATCCAACTTTTAAACAAGGCTGCTTGAGGCTGAAGTGATTGTGCAATGTTTTTTTATGGAGTGGGTTTGTTGTTGTGACTGACACAGCTGGTTCTGTTTTGTTTCACTGTAACTTGGAAGCATTCATGTGCACAGAATTTGAAGTCCAGTATATTGTATATTGTATATCGTATCGTGTATCGCGTATCATATCGTAATACCCACTCTATATACTATAGAGTAATATCTTATACTACTCTTTTCGATAGCTACCCTTTAAGCTGCGAGAATAGACTCTTTGTGTGGTTATATTGTGAGTGTGCCGTGTACAGTGTCTGTGTGTATCCATGCACATCTGCCCGGCTCTTAGGCAGTCTGATGGATGTAACCTGTCTCCACAACCCCCCCTGAGAGTCGTGCTACGGGTCAGTGGCAGAGTCACAGCATGAATCAATGAGCTGACGTCGCAAAGGCAGACAAGGTCCTCACTGCTGGACTGAAGGACACGCAGGGATCCTTAAAAAACACACATACACTTCATCAAACAAGTGGAACCACAGGCATGAGTGAGCAGGCAAATAAATACACATCTTCACTCTGACTCTCAAGGCAAATACTGAGGATAGCTTTTCTACCACAGGTGCAGCAGGTGGTTTTGTCAGCAGCCTGTTCCCTGTGGATCTGACCTCAACATTAAAGAGCACCGGGTCAGCCTTAGAGCAAGTTCCTGCACGTGGCAACACTTGGAGCTGTAAAATGAACGTGTGCCAGATGTTAAGGCAACAGCAGGGGCGATTCCCGCACATCCAGACAGTCAGGAAGGCAGATTCTGCCTCAGGCCAGCTGTCCAGGGAGAAACGAGGTGAAGAATGGGAGGAAACTCGGCCCAGAAGCTAAAAATAACCAACTTTTAGATACTGACCTAATGAGCAGATGTTGGGGAACAACATCCCTGTGCAATGAAACATACATCATCTGCCCGCACTGATGACCGAGGCCAGATGTCTCAAGCGCTGGTTCAGGATAGTCTGATTAAAAACACCATGTTGCCAAGAAAAGTCGCTTCCCAAATAACCGCGAAGGGACAAAAAAAGGTCGTGGTCACTGTCTGGTGTATTTTGGTGGCAGTGTGTCTGACCGTAAATAGGTCATCCATGTTGACTGGTAGCCTTTATAAGCCTTTATATTTGGCCAGCAGAGCGTGGATCTCCTCAACACGAGCATCCCTCCATGCTAAGCTTTGTCTGGCATTTTCACTTCCTCTCTCCCACACACATAAACTGACCCGGCAACACAGACACACACACAGCCTCTATAAGCGACACAATCTAGCATCGGTGGTGTTGGAGCAGTCAGGCAGGCAGCAGGTTATTCTAGGAAGCTTTTTACATTTCGTTGTTGCAAACAAACCCAGGTGCAAACCTGACACATTGTGACTTTCGCACAGGAAAGCTGACAGTTTGTGCTTTCCATTGCTAAGTAGCTATAAGTCCAGTATTAAATCTGTGCTTAGTCACTCCATTTTAAGCCGAAGTCAAGTGTAGAGAACAGATTAGCAGCTGTGCGGTATGGCTGCACAGAAGGGGAACATAAACGTCGGGAGGGATGACAAATAAATTTGCTGAAAGCAGAGATTTATGTTTTCATTAAAAATGCTCAGTTTGGGCGTATTAATCTACAAGAAATATTGACTCGTCGACACAAAAGTTTATTTTCTAAGTCTGAAAAGTCAAATCAAGTTTATTCATGCCTCTTCTAATCAAAGTTTAAGTCTCGAGAAGGATCCACGACGCCCATGCTGTGGGAGAAAAAACAAAAACAACAACGCCCAAACTTAGACAGGCGACGATAACAAAGGAAAACTGTCATCACAACATAATTATCGGCAGAACACGAATGGAAGAAAGCCCTGGGTGGAGGCTCACAGAGCGGGATCTCCACAGTGACAAGGCGTACAATGCCTGGAGTGGGAACACAAAGATAAAACATGAATAAAAAAAACTGGAACAGAAGGAACGACAAGAATGCAAACACTTATCATTAATGGCCATCATCACGGCGACAACGTGACGGACAACAATGTGACCATCGCTGACAAAGGCCGACTGCTCGCTGTGCTCTTTGTCTTGGCAATACTCATGACGGCGCTCGCTCAGCACAGTCTTACTGTAGCTGCATCCTCGTCCTCTCAGACGTCTGAGTCACAGAGTGTGAACTGATTGAGACTGACAAGCTGTCCAGATTGACCTTCAGCTGATGAGAGCCAAAAACAGAAACCTTCGACACGACTGCTGCAGTGTTTCAATGACATATCAGATATTTAGACAGTAACTGAAGGAAGTAAACTATTGTTACTGTAAATCATACAGTCTCACATTCAGTCGTATATATATTCTGACTTACTGAACGGTAAGATCATTTCACTTATTTTGAGCGGCGGGGGCATCCAAGACAGCACTTTCCTTGTGTTTTATAAGACATCCATTGAGACATCCACTACCCTCCACCCCCTGCACCATCCCCTGTTACTGGAACTTATCTGTAGTTGTAGTGCAAACTAGGTGAGTTACAAGTGAGTCCTGAAGGTTTTCCAGTATCTGTATCAATTGCAGAAAATAAGACTATGGGACTGAAGCCTTGTAATTATCAAACTGATGAAAGTGAAATTTTAAAATCCTTTACTTTCCTGTTACTTGCAAACTTAAAGCATCTCTAATTCATATATTTTTACAGAGACAAAGTATTAATGTGTCATGGATTGGGTATTGTATTGTATTTTTATGCTTGTGTGCTCTGCAGAGGCTGGGCGTGGTGTTATTCTGATTGGCAGGAGCTGATGACTCTCACACACCTGCAGCACATTTGCTTCAATCAGCGCCAGCTTAAGAGCCCAGGTCTTCATGCTGCCAGGTTATATTGTCAATTAGATGTGGTACATGGTTTGCAGGTTCTCTCTAGAGTTTCTGTTGTTTTTTTGCTGGCTGACTAACTTTGCTGCCTTTCCACCTTACTGGTGAACAAACCTCGTCTTGACCCAGCTCTGGCCCACAGTGAGACCCAGCACCGCTGACACCAGCCTCCTCAAACATTTAAAGTTTAGTGTTTCTCAACCTCCCCCTCTACACCAGCCATCGACCTGAGCCTCAGCCCTCCTCCACCATGAACCTTCAGTAGTCCTTCATTAAATTCCCCCATACCTTCTCTCTTGGTGGCTGCTTTTGGGTCCTACAAATATCTACCACAAAGCGTAAGAGAATGATAATTATCACCTGAATCTACAGTTTCCATTGACTTTACAGAACATAATTGCAGGTTTCGACTCATTGTTGAGCCCATAACTTTATTTGTTCACTCTCACTGCTTGTTTTCAGCAAAACAAAAAGATTTAAAAGCCCTCTGAACACCACCGGCCCAGCACTAAATTACACACCGACACAATTAAGGGAGTAGCTGGTGAACATGATGAAACGTTTGGCAGCTAAAGAACCAGTTGTTTTCCCTCAGGAGTTGGTGATCAAACAGTAAAAAAAAATGGGTATTTGAAACACGACTCTGAATAGATTATCATTCTCTGTTACTGGTGGATGTGTAAAAAGCAAAGTTTGCTGACAAATCCTGTATTGGGGGCGATTATACACATTTTCATTCGTTTAAGATTCAAGAGTAATTTGTCGTTATACATAACAAGATTGTAGTCTTGTATGTCCATGGGCTACACACAAACATAAACCTCTCAGAAACTAAGCAAACTAATGAATAATGATCAAATCACAAACAACTGATAACAGTGAAGTGTTGAGGATGAGCTCAGGAGTCTCACAGACTGAGGAGCGAAGCTGCTGATGGGGCTCACAGACTGAGGAGCGAAGCTGCTGTCCAGTCTGGTGGTACAGCAGCAGCTCAATGTATCTCAGCTTTTGGCCAGGGTGGGTCTTGTCTCTTACCATCCTTTGGAATCTTATCAGACACCTCACTTCACTATTCTCAATAATAGTCTGTATGGGAACAGTGGGCGGGTTTAATCACCCGCTGCAGACACTTCCTGACCTGGGCGGTGCACATGCCCATTCCACTGAGTGATGTTTTTCAGTCTGAATGCTTTTTATTGCTCCTCTGTAGAAGTTGACAATGACTTTGTGAAGGAAATGGGCTTTTTAACCAGGATGGAGCAGTGTGATGACCATGACAGGCTGTTAATTGTTATTATGTGCAGTTGTAGCCCATTTTAGCCCGATGGTATTTTACAGGATGTTACACCACCATCTGTAACATTTTGCTGTGAGATGGAGGGTGACTGAGATGATTGTCTTGTTCTTCTCCCTCTCAAACCCTCATCTACTCGGCTCATTAGAGCACTCGCAATCTGAAATGTTAAAAGTTTTATTTCTCTCACACACACACTTTCACAGGGAGTCACTGCATGGATGTACTCTGAATAGACGGCTGCTAAGCTGAGGACGCAAGGTAACATATCCACACTGTCAGTCTCAATCCTCTCATTCCTGACAACTTGAGTCTGCAGCACAGCTACAGGCTTACAGCACACACGCACACACTTCATCATCCTCTGGAGAAGCATCAGCCCTCTGCTGATGACTGTCTCCTCGTACGGGGGGGATGATGTTGCACAAAACGAGAGACGCTTTCTGACTCACGCAGCCTCCTACTGTACTGTTTCGCCTCTAACCAGGTGATCCCCAAAATACCTCACAGGTCTCTGTGATTTCTCCGAGCTGATGCATGTCTGCATCTTTTTCCTGAGAAGCACAGCAGAGCGAGATGCCATCAATACTGAGAGTTAGTTTGCAAAAAAAGTAGCACAAGCTAAGAAAGCCAAAACTCCAGCCTCAGTTCTCTAACTGCATCAAAGTCAGCCAAAACTTGTGTTGAAACCGAACATCAGTGGAGGACGCGCAGTGCATCAAGAGCAACGCCTGACAGCCACTGAGGAGCAACAGCACAACAAAGAAAAACTAAAACAAGCAAAGATAAAACCCCACAAGACAAGTGAAAAATAAAACCAAGTGCTGTTCATTCATTAAGGGGAAAATAATCTTTTCTAGTCCTCAAATGACTTCAACAAACAGCACATCCCCAAAAAACAAGCCACTTTCATCGTGCTAAAAATAATGTTAATGTTGGAACGAGTGTCTGTTGAACACCAGACTCACGACATAATGTTCCTGCATTCACACCGGAGCTGTCTGGGCTGGTGTGTGGGCAGGAGGTAGACAACGCTAAGTGGATTAGAAGGGAGACAAGCCCAAAAGGTCGTTTCATCCAAGTGTGTGTGTGTGTTTGTGTGTGTGTGTGTGTGTGTGTGTGTGTGTGTGTGTGTGTGTGTGTGTGTCATGTTTTCACTTTGAACCTCACCAACACTGAGACCTCGGTGAGGGGCGCCGGGCGCAGCGGGGAGTCTGACTGGTGAAATCCCACGACACCGATCGTTTCGGCCCCTATCAGTTTCACTCAGTGCAGCAGAAGCTACTCAAAGTGATCGTGAAGCAGCTAATCCATAAAACATAGAGGCAACCAATCAATACATATTCACTCAACTAGATACAGCATGTTATTCATGTCTCACACCTGAATGCTGAGGAAATGATGAAAGAGGTTGACGGCTCTGCTCAGGCTTTCATACAACACACAACACAGTTCAGTACATGTGTCACATCCAGCCGAAGTATGAGAGTTTGATGAAAACCAATTGTTTATCTGTATTTAAGACATGATCAATTAAATAGATGCAACATTGACGTGGATAAGCACTATATAATTAATCGATGCATAAAACAAAAATTAAATAATAATTTAATTTGACTTCTTGCTAAACGAAAAAATCAACACTTGCCAATTAGGAGACACTGAAAGAAAATAACATTTCATAGTTAACAATAAGTCATATCTGATATAGGCTGATATATCTTAAATATAAAACTTTTGTAAACAAAATTCATGTAAAACATTCTAAGAGAACTGAATTCAATTCTTTCAATTTTTTTGTCAGTTATCTCAATCTTAACACTTGGTTCAAGGTCAGACGAAGCACCAAAGGACTGTGAGCTAATGGTGCAGAATTTATTCTAATTTGCAATTTCCTTTCTATAATTTCAATATTATGCTTTGTCTGACAGTGACAGTAGAGACTCTGACTTTAAAGTCTGAGAAAGCTACGTGTGAAGATACCCAGAATGCTGCAGTTATAATGGCACAGGTCTTGAGCCTTTGCAGATCTGGACTTAAATGCCATAAAAACCTGGTGCGTGTGGATGTACTTTAATCCAGAGACGGTAAACATGCTGTAATAGGCCGCCTGTCCTCATCAGTGTGATGTGCTGGTAACTATGACCATTTGGAAATAGGGTTAAGGAAGAAGTAATTCCCATTTCAGTGAATCCTACTAACCCACCTTACCAGATAACTGTGTGCATTGCATTGTTTAGACTGCAGTAAAATGTCTGGATTATTCCGTTTTATTCATAAATGGTCATAACATGAAAATTAACATGAACACTGTATAAGTAGCCTGAGGGAGGCTGTTCACGTAAAGATATTCAAAATGAGGGAGGGCTTATTTCTTAGTGGCCATGCACATTAATGTGGTTCCAGGTAAACGACACCTTACACATGAGCAAAGAACAGTGCGATAAATCAAATCCTCTTTCAGCAATAGATTCACGAAATCCTCAAGTGTGAAGTCGATACTCGTAACTCAGAGAGGACGAACTTGAAAACAACGATTTGCATCAATCACAAGACAGTTGACCGTCTCATCCATCTCAAATGTCTCTGCGCTGTCGTTCACTCCGTTGTTGTTCCTCGACCACGTCCGCGTCGGACGCCGGCTCGGCTGTTATCAGCATCAATCTGTTCTTGCCGTTGCCGCCCCACTTCAGCGGATAAGATGTCACATCAGATGTGCCACTGAGAACATGCATGTGGAGAACAATGCAATATTTTTACTTCTCGTCTTTGAAGTCTTGTGTTTGGTTGCTCCTTTGCCTGAATTTGCTTCCCACTCAATACCGGCTTTGTTATTTCCCTCTCTGTTTTTAATGAGCAACAGTGCGGAGCAGTCCAGAACTTCGGATCCATGACAAACATCAATGAAAAGTGTGTGTGTGTGTGTGTGTGTGTGTGTGTGGGCACGTTTCAATCCCCAGAAGTGATTGTATTGTATCTGAACAACCATTTTTTTCCCCTGCTGTAATTATTTTCTCTGTCCTCACGAGAGCAAAAAGAGAAACTGTAAAAGTTTCATCACCTGTAGAAAAGAAACACACCATCTCTTCTGCTGCAGTTGATCCGAGTGAGTTAAATCGCATTAATAACTGTCAGAAAATGAAAGTTGGCAGAAAGTATTCCCAATTAACAACTGAGCAGAAGATAATTCTCAGTGATGCAGCTTCCACAGCTCTGCTATCTGCACACCCTCTTCCTCTTTGCATCTTTTCTTTCTCCCTCCATTTTGTTCCCTCGTTCTCTTTCCGGGTGTAATCTGACAGCTGAGGAGAGGCTTGTGTTTGACAGTCAAGATAAATATACACAGAGGGACGGTGGGATTAAAGGGAAAAACAAAACACTGCAGCATCCAATGAATCACTTCAAACGTTCTTTGTTCTCTTCAAAACTAGAACAAACATCTATGAATCCATCTATAACCCTGTTTGTCCTCCGTGTTTGAAGTGATGTCTGTCACAGTCTTGTCTTACCGGCCCTCATGGAACAAACAAACATCGACATGATTGAAGAAAAAAAGATTGACATGATGTACAGATGTGTTTTATGGTGACTGAATAAAACTATCCGAATAATATTATCGCCACCCTGCCGTTGTCATTTTATTTCTGTGCACAACTTTGACCAAATCCTGTGTTATTTACAGTAAAAACATGATTTTATTGTTATTTTTTTTAACATTACTTCAATTCAAGAAAATAAAGTTATGCATTCATCGTGTCTACAGCGATGCTAGCTGCTTTGTGGACAACAACGCTTTGAGCTAGATGCTAAAATTAAGTTGCTGACCAGGAAGTAAAACCCTGAAGCGAGAAAACCAGAAAAGCAACTCTCATCTCAAAAGGCACCATCTTTGCATTCACTATCAACTTCTTCCTCTGAATCCATAGGAACACCAAATATACACACATATAGCACATATCCAGTGTGTTGTTGTTGATCGTCTGAACCAAAGTGGTGGCGTTGACCAAAATCAAAATCTCAGCGTGTGGAGACCAATAAATACGTGGTGTCCCTGCACAGCGGCCGGAAACTCTGAAGGGGTTAACAGAGGCTCTCTGGCCATCTGAACTCATCAGATATGTAATATTTTGATAACATACAGCATTTCTGTCAGCACTGGCATTTAGTGAACATGAGTCCTTTTGTTTTTACTCGAAGGCCTGGCACATTTAATTAGCGGCAGCCACTCTGATGATTCTCACACCCTGCAGTGTTCTGACCTGCTTTTCTCTGGCTCAAACCTGAGCACATGGCTGCACACACTGAGCGGACAGACACACGAAAACACAGCATGCTCACACACACACACACACACACACACACACACACACACACACACATACGTATACTGTAGTAAACAAACAACGGAGAGCAGCCTGGGAATCTAGCTTATTAGATAGGTAACCTTGCCTGCAGCCATATGCTCTCTGCTCAGGTGTCAAGTCGGCACTCTCACACTCGATCGTAGTAACCCCACGTAAACACACGCTATTTCTATCTACCATGTGACCTCACACTTTCCCCCCTCAAACTCCCGATGAAGTCACGTGATCCGGAGGTCCAGCCGGTCAGCGCGTTATCATAAATCTCCAGCGTGGTGGTCGTTTGGCCTCGGCCGCTGCAGACATTAGTGGAATGCCGGGGCTAAAAAGGGGAACAGGTTGGTTTACACCCCAACAAAAGTCACCCACACATTATCACTAAACTTAGGTCTGTTCAAGTTCTAAACATATATTCACTTATGTCACAGGCAGCTCTGACTCACGCAGACACTCAAAACATACACGGACAAGCTAACTGGAGAAAGTCCCAAAGAGAGGATCAGAAAAAACATTATTGTCCATCAAAACACGACGGAACCATGTCTCTGATGTAGGGAAAGGTGTCATAATTGAGAGAGTTTCCTTTGCCGACTCATTTAAATCTTATTCATCTACATTCAGCAGCATTCACGGCAGATTCACTACAAGTCTGGTCCTGTTATCTGGGATGGGACTCTTCCTCATTAGCAGGCAGGTTGGAGCTGCAACAGAGCGCGTTTCCCTTCGCGCCGAAAGATGCACAAAATCACCTTCTACTTCCTCGGTTCAGATCCGAGCGGAGTCGCTGTGATGTACTGAAACGGCATGTGTGATACGGTGCTGCATGTGCGCCATGATGGTTTTTTTTCAGGGACGATGAAGAGCTCGCTCCGCAGATCAGAGGTTTGGGCACACGCCAGCTGGTTGGCAGATACGAGACTTACAAGTCATTAAGTCTGCAACGTGCACTGCTGAAGCTGCACAAAGCTGCACAATTTGTGTCCCCGTGCGCACGGGAATAAGCCTGTGTTTACACAGCTTTCTATTAGTGTATTGAGGAAAAGCATTTAGTGTGGCAATTGTTTATCCTGGGGTGTAATTAACCACCAAGTGCAGAGATTATTACACTAATAGCGAGAGTGCAAGTTGGAGAGGAGGAGTTAAGAGTAGCAGGGGGATAGAGAGTGTTTAATCCAACTTGACCTGTTGCTTGAGAAAAAATTACTTTCACACATGAAGACACCAATCATTTTGAGCGACACTTGGTCTGACAAGTGACTGAACAGCCTTGAATTAGTCTCGCCCTTTGGGGATCAGTGGCCTTATTATGGGTGGGGATTGAGATGACTCATTAATCACCTCACACATGCTCCCCGAAAGGCTCCGTCACCGCTATGAGCTGTGTTCCACGGTATTTCGTTGTATTTGTGAAACAGCGTCCACCTGTCTTATTTTGACACGTCGGTGCAGTGTTGTGTGGGTCGAGCTGCCGAAAATGACAAATCTCTCCCTCATGCGAAGACTGAGACTCTGCTCTGGTTACAGCTCTGTTTACGGGGCTCTGGATGGAATATGACAGGGGTTCATTTCTGGCTTCCTCTTCTAAAGGCTAATGAGTTTCCAGATAACAAAATGGTGGGGCGATCCCGGTGGGCTGGTGATTGGGAAGTGATATCACGTCTTCTGCTCGGCGCCGACGGAGCAGCTGCAGATTGTGATGATAGCCGGCCGATTGCTGCGAAGGAAAACATTTCCCTGGAGACGGCTCACCTGAAAGGCAGCGGCCCCTCGCTCACCCTGTACGGCTTAACGTGTGCGTACGCTGTATGGGAGTGTGTTTTTATATCCCACCGGTATCGAGGAGAGAAATGAATTCAATTCTCTAGCTCGTTAGATAGGTGAAAGCCAAACAGGGAATTTAAAAACCAAGACAGCCGACTCCTCCTCGATAGAAGATTCAAATAAGATGGGGCTGCAGGAAGAAAACTGAAGGGAGATGATGTGAATAGATAAGTGTAGAGCTGCATAATACGACCACAACGCGAGCCATGGATGGAGGAAAAGATGATGGACACGGTGGACAGGAAAGGAGAACGGTGGAGGGCGGGGGCAAGTACGAGAGAAACTCCGGCTCGCTCTGTCACTAATGATGGAGGAAGGTCAAAGCCATTCCACAGTTGAGAGAATCTGATGATGCAAATTAGGCCTGACGCTCAGTCAGATGCCACAAGAGACGCCGGGGAATCCTGATGTTGCTCCGTAACACACAGCGGAATTGTCTCCAGGCTCGAATTAAGTATTTTTAAATAACTTAAGGCATCTTTGGCATTTTGCTGAGTGAAAAGGCCACATCTGTCCACTGAAGAAGAAGAAGAAGAAGAAGAGGAAGAAGAAGAGGAAGAGGGAAGCTGACTGACTGGTGACAAATATATAACCGTCTGTGAGGCGAGTAAACAGCGAGAGATGGAGTTGGAGCGAGAAAGAAGGGGGAGGGGAGGAGAGGAGAGTGATAGCTTTCTTTCCCCGGTCTTTGAAGAGCAGCAATGCATAATAGCATGAATATGTACATCGCGTCGACCTGGATGCATCGCAAATGTGTGTTAAATCGCAGACTCTAATCCAGATTTTCTTTCTTTTTTTTTTAAAGAAATGCACAAAATAAATATGAAAATGCAATAAACTGACACCAGCCTGTATAAAATGTCCCTTATCTCTCAGTCGAGCTGTTGTAAATAAACTATACACCCAAGAAGGATATTCATGTACAGAGGGAAATGTGCAGTATAGGTACAAGGGCGGTGAAGAGCTTTGCATATGCATACATGGCAGAGGATGTAGACGGCAGAGTAATTGCAGTGCTTCATGGATAATGGTGACCCTGTTAGCCCGAGAGCTTATTGGCTGCCCGCTTCTCTGATTCTGCAGGCGCGACCAATGGGAGCCGTCGCCAACCGTTTCAGATGTGGGGATGAAGGGGCAGAAAGAGTGGAGTGGTGGGGGGGGGGGGGACAGAGAAATAGAGGTGAAGGCGGAAAAAATCGGGAAGAAATGGGTGACGTGTGGAGGGGGAGAAAAATGGAGAGTGACAAGGATGGAGGTGTGGAATAAAAGACAGCATGGGGGATGTGGAGGAGAGAGCCGGAGCCTTTGTACTGTGGAAACAAAGGCGACAATCCCAGAGTACTGATAAAAACCAGTCAGCTTGTGGTTGTACAACATCAATAGAGCGTGCGTGTGTGTGTGTGTGTGTGTGTGTGTGGGTACTTCAGAGGACATTAGGTGATTATCACACTTCCTGGATTCTCGTCTCACCAGAGATCCCAGAGGAGGATAAACAAACCAAGACACACACGGAGATACACGCATGTTTGTATGCACACATGTGGCTGCGGAGGCTCTGTGAACACACCGCAGAGCAAGGTGGTGAAAAGAAACAGATTGTTGTGAGGAGGAGGAGGAGGAGGGGAGGGATCACAGGGGAGGAAGTTTCTGGAAAGGTCATGAGAGCGGTTGAACAAACACGGGATGTTGGAGGAGTGAGGAGAAGGTGTAGAAAATGAAAAAAATAAAACACACGCGGGACGGGAGAATAGATAAGAGGAGGAGAATAAAGGGTCATTGTCCGGAGTCCAGCCTGAGGAAGAGAGAGGGAGAAATTGCTTTTAAGGGATGAACAGGTTGCCAGGTTTGGGTTCAAGGTTGGCGAGTTGATTGACAGCAGACTGTCCAGAGTCACCGCGCTGTGACAGCTTATATCGGGCCTGTACTGAACCTGGATCAGACACTATTATGATTGTGAATAACGGCCTCTTGCTGACTGTGCTGTGGTTTTACTCCAACCATGAAAACAATCAGGCTGCAGCGGGGCAAAGCACAGGAAAGACTGAAGACGCGCACACCAAAGATCACCACTTTATTTTTTCTGTATCATGCAACCACACGTCTGATTCCACTTGTGTTCACACGCAACGGAGCGACGAAAAGAAAAGGCACAACACGCGGATCTCTCTACCTTGATAACGAGCTCAGCCGACTCTGCGATCGTCAAATGCCAAGTGAAGGGAACAGGTGAGTAAAAACAGAGTGCAGAACATCTTTCTCTGCATTCTGAAGACTTGGCTTCAACGATGACACTAAAAGATGATTCTCGATGGACACAAAAGGTCAAGGACGAACTGGAGGATCACGTGATACGATTCAGGAGATTCAGAAGAATAACATATAAAACTGCTCTGTCACACATCCAAGGTCTCCAGCGCCAAGGATGAACGTTCGATAACAAATGCAAGAATGTTTGTAAGTTTTTACAATTTTTTGTCGGGATCTTGAAGGACGCTGACTGTTCGCCCTCGTCTCCAAAGTAACTTCACGTCTAGTGTCCATCTGTGTGTAACCCCCCACGACTCACCGGGGGTCAAGGCCTACATCTTTTCTTAAATACTGTGAACTAATGGCGCTTCAAATAAGTAAACACCATCTGTGCTGCACCTCCTTTTAGATGTACCGCCTCATTTCTTGGCTTCTTTACAGCCTGTCATCATCGTAGCTATGTTGCCTTATTCTCACTTCTCAAGAATTGTTTTCCTGAGTGCAGCGTTATCAGAGCCGACAGACAAGGGAGCAAAAACTGTAGAAAAAAAAGGGGCCCTCATTGCAGGGAATCTTCCTTTTTAACACACACCACCATCGGGATGATGTAGCTGGAACCCTGATCAAATTACCGATAACTGATAGTGACATTTATCCTCTGGTACATCCTCTGCTCTGGAAGAATTGGCTACTGCTGGAGGAATGTCATTATCCAGCGCTGTAGCTGGATAAGACACACCATTTTCTCCCGATTCATCAAATGATTTCTCTCGCCCCCTCCCAAAAAAAAACCATCTATAAAAACGAGCGACAGCAGACGAGCTTTCCCCCGAGAGAATATCAGAGCAGTCAGGGTCCTTGAGCTCGGAGAAAGAAGCTGTGGGACTGTGGTGGCATTGAAGACACACAGAGATGATGGGAGTTCTCCCTTGGGAGCATCCGGTTAAAATTCAAGGACTCTCTCATTTATTTTTTTTTTTGCTCCCTCTAATGCTCATCTCGCTCCCTCTCTCCCTCTTAGCGAGGTCACGGCTGAAAAGTTTCAATGATGCCCCAGGAGGCCGAGAATAATCATCCAAGTGTGCGTCTGCATCTATATGTGTGCTTCCGAGCGCATGATTGACCTTATGTGCGCACACAGCTTGTGTGTCTGTGTCTTTTTATTCATGCGGAGATCATGTATGGACGTGTAGGTGGCTGACCGCTCGGTGGCCTCGGTGTCGCATCCTCGCAGTGGTTATAGGATCTGCTGCCGGTCGGTCACCTCGTCCCAAATAAGCCGTGTGATCTGAGGCGATAAGCACTTTAGCCCTCTCCCCCCCTGTGATTTCCTCCTTGTGAAGTATCGTAAAATGCAAACCGGGAGCTTGCGGAACTCGATTTTCAGGCATTCAATAACTGTCATTCCGCATTTAATACTGCAAAGGCTGAAGTCAAAGAGACGGAGACGGCAAGAGCTCCGGAATGAGATCAATGGCTGTCTTTGAGGTGGAAAGCTGGTGAAATAAACTGTCTGTTGCATGTTATGCCATCAAAGCTTTTCAGAAGAAATCTGCAAAAGAGCATCCATAATCACCACTTACAAACTGACAAACAACCTTTGGGATTGAAGGATGCAAAAAAACAAAACAAAAAAACTCTGACAGCATCAACAAGAATATTACAAATACAGCCGAGAACAGACACACCACAACCATAGAGGACGCAAAGGAACACAAAGAGCGAGGCTTATTTCCTCCAACCCCAATCCCATCTTCTATCTGCTTAGTATGCAATCCTTCCCAAGGACAGGCAAGACAGAGAAGAATCTGTTCTATCTTCATGTGATAGCGAGCGCACTGGTGGGAGGAACGAGAGGGAGCGGGAGGAGAGGGAGAAGAAAGAGTGAGCGCTGCAGGAAAGCCGCTGACAGCTCCAACGTTTGAAAATAGCCTGAATGGTGGCGGCTCCAAAAAAAAAAAAAATCAAAAAAAAAAAATCTCTTTTTTCTCCCTGATCCTAACTTCAACCACGGGGGCTGAATTATTCATTCCAGACCAGTGACATGCAGGGACGGGGACAAAGAGTCATTGCTCTATTTTGATTCGCATAATAAATTCATGACTCGATGTTTAAAAGAAGGGAGGAGGGGGAGGAGATGAGGACGAGGGGTGGAGGGCAGGCGACGGGCTCGGGTCAGGTTGTGACTGCCAGAGACCGTGAAGACGAGGATGAAACAGGAAGGAGAAGACGGAGGGAAACAGGAGATTCGAGGAATAGAGACTCCCAAATGAGGCAGGATGTAGAAGGCTTTGGAGATCAACTGTTAAAGTAGCTTCTCGCTAATAATCCACGTGCGTGAACACGCAGCTGATACAGCATGTTACCCCGGGATCCACTGAGAGACACGCTGTGAACGAAACCGAGAAGAAAAACAGTGACTCAAACGCTAAAGCTGATATTTGATTGTTTTTGGCACGGATATAAGACAGTATGTTTTCTGGGAAATTACAATTTGGTTGCATTTGAGGCCTAGACACAGTGTTTATATTCACATATTACTGACTGTAGCTTCAACAGAGAGTATTGCATTATGGGTTGATTGAGGCTTTGGTTGTGAAGTTGGACTTTTCTTCATTTCCATTGAAATTGTTTTGTAGAGTTAATCAGGCCTGAGAATGTGTACACTGTAAAAGATATTACTGTAATTTTACAGTAAATTATTGCCATATAAATGCATTAAATTCACATTTGTGTCCTGTAATTATTCTACAGTAATAAAGATGAAAAATCACAGTTATATAATGTGTTTCTACAGTTACCCAGACATTTTGACTGTGAAAATACAGAATGTAGATGTGAAATGACATCATAATACTGTAATAAGCATCTGGAGCCCGTTAGCATGTTAGCATGTTAGCATCTGTATCTTGCTGGACCACTTGTCGGCCTGTCAACCTTGTTGCTTCTACTGTGATTATCGACATTAATTATACAAATGTGTGACCCGGTGACATGATGTGATGTCACAGACACCAAATTAAAGGCGGGGCTACTGACGAGGCGTTTCAGGAGCAGTGTTTTCTGTGGGAGAGAGGAGCTCCCGTTAGATGTTGGGCTTCTTAACTTTCAAGACCTTTTACCTGCAAAAACCTATTAAATAAACCGAGGGGAAAGAAAAAACTAAAGAAAAAGAATAATAGGTCTCCTTCAAATGAATGTACTGTTTGCTTCAATTTTATGGGAGAAATTGTTTCAAGAATGATCTTCTCCTCCTGCGTGGCTTTGCCAACCCAACTTGCTTGATAATGTGTTTCTCATCTTCATAAAAGCTTTTTGCCCGAAAACAGCTGCTGGAGAAAAAGAAAATCGTCTTTTAATGCAGAAGGTACAGTAGTTTGCAAAAAAACAAGGTACCAGATAAGTAGCAGAAGGAGAAAACAAGAAGACAAAGAAGAGGAGCAGCAACTTGCCACAGGCTTTTGTCCTTCCGAAATAAACAAGAGTCACTTTAACAAGCTGCTGAAACAAACTGAGTCAGGGGACACGAGGCTCCTCACAGTCAGTCACGCAACATCATGACTTAAGAAAATCTGCTGTGTTCATCCCCACTTGCCCTTTTTACATCTGCAAATACAGACGTGCACTATAACGACGCAGCCCTCCTCTCCATCTTTTGTTTTCACTTTCAGCCTCAACAGGATGGTATAGATGCAAC